>NW_025747776.1:0-46566 GCF_021184085.1 Oncorhynchus gorbuscha | reverse complement strand
AGAGCAGAGAACTGTGTTGTGATGTTGAAAGAGAAGTTTGGATCAAGATGAAGGCAGTGGACCGCCACCTGTTCACCACTTCTATCGGAGTGACCTTGATCCTTCTAGCTCCCTCACTGCTCAGTGTGAAATAAAGGCTCATTAAATTATACTGTAAAAGGTCAAGGTTTGATCAATGTGTCATGCCTGGTGTGTTAAAATATACCACACACACACACACACACACACACACACACACACACACACACACACACACACACACACACACCCACACACACACACACACACACACACACACACACACACACACACACACACACACACACACACACACACACACACACACCTCTGATAAGGCTGACAGTTACATAACTCAGGATCTCTTCAATCTTCAACTACAGTGGTCCACATCCTGCCTCAATTAGAGAAACATCCCTCTCAGAGTCCGACACAAGTACTCCAATTGTTTGTGTTATATTCACCCTGGCCGCATTAACCCTGGCAACAGTAACCCCGGCAACAGTAACCCGGCAACATTAACCCCGGCAACATTAACCCCGGCAACAGCCTGTACAATACAACACAGAGATGCCAACCAACTACCACCAACACTGTTCTAGTCCTCCATGCAGACATGACTCTACACACCCTGGACCCTCCAGACACCCTACACACCCTGGACCCTCCAGACACCCTACACACCCTGGACCCTCCAGACACCCTACACACCCTGGACCCTCCAGACACCCTACACACCCTGGACCCTCCAGACACTCTGGACACCTCTGTATTCTGCAATAAATTCCTCAGCTTAAACAATAACAGTAACGCTGTAATGCCCGGGAGAAGACAGTAACCTTGTGACACACAGCTGGTAGGGACACACATTATTGAGAAAGAGCCATAGAAGAGACAGGAATGTAATTATTGTGTTAAATGTGTTAAACGATTGAGGTAAAAAGGCTTGTCACTTTACCTAAAGGGATGTCATAAGGTGAATGCACCAATTTGTAAGTCGCTCTGGATAAGACACGTCTGCTAAATGACTTAAATGTAAATGTTATAAAGGCCTTATTAAGGGGTTAAACAGACCTTATGAAGGGGTTAAACAGACCTTATGAAGGGGTTAAACAGGCCTTAAGGGATTATAAAGGCCTTATTACTGGTTACGACCCTATAAAGGCCTTATTACGGGGTTATACAGGCCTTATTAATAAGACCTTATTGGGTTATACAGGCCTTATTATTCTGCAATTATACAGGCCTTATTACTTGGGGTTAAACAGGCCTTATGAAGGGTTAAACAGGCCTTATTAGGGAAACAGGCCTTATTGAGGGGTTAAACTGAGATACAAGAGGCCTTATTAAGAAGGTTAAACAGGAATGTAATTAAATGGTTAAACAGGTAGGCCTGATTGAGGGGTTAAACAGGCCTTTATTAAAGGGTTAAACAGGCCTTATTAAGGGGTTAAACAGGCCTTATTAAGGGTTAAACAGGCCTTATTAAGGGGTTAAAAGGCCTTATTAAATGTAAATGGCCTTAAAGGTTAAAAGGCCTTATTAAGGGGTTATAACAGGCCTTATTAAGGGTTATAAAGGCCTTATTAAAGGGTTATAAAAAGGCCTTATTAAGGGGTTAAACAGGCCTTATTAAGGGATTATAAAAGGCCTTATTAAGGGGTTATAGAGGACTTAAGTTATAGATCTTACAGTGCCTTATAAAGTATTCACAACCCTTGATTTCTGTCATACTTTGTTGTGTTACTGCCTGAAATTAAAATGGACAATTTTGAGATTTTGTGTCAGTGGTCTACAACACACACAATACCCCATAATGTCAAAGTGGAATTATGTTTATAGACATTTTTACAAATGAATAAATAATAAAAAGCTAAGGGGACGTAAACAGGCCAACCTGATTATCGGAGGGTCTCACACCACTGAAAACAATGACGCCAACAGAGCAGTTCAGAGACCTTATTAAGGGCTGCTGACAGACTGAGATACAAGGCCTTAGGCCTTAAGGCTAAACAGGCCTGCTGACAGACTGAGATACAAGGCCTAGGTAGGGGTTAAACAGGCTGCTGACAGACTGAGATACAAGGCCTAGGTTAGGCCTGGCTACAACAGGCTGCTGACAGACTGAGATACAAGGCCTAGGTAGGCCTGGCTACAACAGGGTGCTGACAGACTGAGATAAAGGCCTAGTTAGGCCTGGCTAAACAGGCTGCTGACAGACTTAGATACAAGGCCTTAGGCCTGGCTACAAAGGCTGCTGACAGACTAAAAGGCCTAGGTAGGCCTGGCTACAACAGGCTGCTGACAGACTGAGATACAAGGCCTTATTAGGCCTGGCTACAACAGGCTGCTGACAGACTGAGATACAAGGCCTTAGGTAGGCCTGGCTAACAGGCTGCTGACAGACTAGATACAAGGCCTTCAGGTAAAGCCTGGCTACAACAGGCTTGATTTTTGACATACTTTGTTGTGTTAGGCCTGGCTAAAATGGATTTAATTTTGATACAAGGTCAGTGGTCTGGCACAACAGGCTGCTGACAGAATGTCAAGGCCTGGAATTATGGCTTAACAGGCTGCTGACAGACAGATAAATAATAAAAAGGCTAACAAAACAGACAGACCTGAGATACAAGGCCTAGGTAAACAGGCTGCTGACAGACTGAGATACAAGGCCTAGGTAGGCTGAGCTCTGCTGACAGACTGTACTGAGATACAAGGCCTAGGTAGGCCTGGCTACAACAGACTGCTGACAGACTGTACAAGGCCTAGGTAGGCCTGGCTGCAACAGGCTGCTGACAGACTGACAAGGCCTGGTAGGCCTGGCTAAACAGGCTGCTGACAGACTGAGATACAAGCCTAGGTAGGCCTGGCTACAACAGACTGCTGACAGACTGTACTGAGATACAAGGCCTAGGTAGGCCTGGCTACAACAGACTGCTGACAGACTGACAAGGCCTAGGTAGGCCTGGCTACAACAGGCTGCTGACAGACTGAGATACAAGGCCTGAGGTAGGCCTGGCTACAACAGGCTGCTGACAGACTGAGATACAAGGCCTAGGTAGGCCTGGCTACAACAGGCTGCTGACAGACTGAGATACAAGGCCTAGGTAGGCCTGGCTACAACAGGCTGCTGACAGACTGAGATACAAGGCCTAGGTAGGCCTGGCTACAACAGGGTGCTGACAGACTGAGATACAAGGCCTAGGTAGGCCTGGCTACAACAGGCTGCTGACAGACTGAGATACAAGGCCTAGGTAGGCCTGGCTACAACAGGCTGCTGACAGACTGAGATACAAGGCCTAGGTAGGCCTGGCTACAACAGGCTGCTGACAGACTGAGATACAAGGCCTAGGTAGGCCTGGCTACAACAGGCTGCTGACAGACTGAGATACAAGGCCTAGGTAGGCCTGGCTACAACAGGCTGCTGACAGACTGAGATACAAGGCCTAGGTAGGCCTGGCTACAACAGGCTGCTGACAGACTGAGATACAAGGCCTAGGTAGGCCTGGCTACAACAGGCTGCTGACAGACTGAGATACAAGGCCTAGGTAGGCCTGGCTACAACAGGCTGCTGACAGACTGAGATACAAGGCCTAGGTAGGCCTGGCTACAACAGGCTGCTGACAGACTGAGATACAAGGCCTAGGTAGGCCTGGCTACAACAGGCTGCTGACAGACTGAGATACAAGGCCTAGGTAGGCCTGGCTACAACAGGCTGCTGACTGACAGACTGTACCTGAGACAGACTAGATACAAGGCCTAGGTAGGCCTGGCTACAACAGGCTGCTGACAGACTGAGAGATACAAGGCCTAGGTAGGCCTGGCTACAACAGGCTGCTGACAGACTGAGATACAAGGCCTAGGTAGGCCTGGCTACAACAGGGTGCTGACAGACTGTACTGAGATACAAGGCCTAGGTAGGCCTGGCTACAACAGGCTGCTGACAGACTGAGATACAAGGCCTAGGTAGGCCTGGCTACAACAGGCTGCTGACAGACTGAGATACAAGGCCTAGGTAGGCCTGGCTACAACAGGCTGCTGACAGACTGTACTGAGATACAAGGCCTAGGTAGGCCTGGCTACAACAGGCTGCTGACAGACTGAGATACAAGGCCTAGGTAGGCCTGGCTACAACAGGCTGCTGACAGACTGAGATACAAGGCCTAGGTAGGCCTGGCTACAACAGGCTGCTGACAGACTGAGATACAAGGCCTAGGTAGGCCTGGCTACAACAGGCTGCTGACAGACTGAGATACAAGGCCTAGGTAGGCCTGGCTACAACAGACTGCTGACAGACTGAGATACAAGGCCTAGGTAGGCCTGGCTCCAACAGACTGCTGACAGACAGATTGTACTGAGATACAAGGCCTAGGTAGGCCTGGCTACAACAGGCTGCTGACAGACTGAGATACAAGGCCTAGGTAGGCCTGGCTACAACAGACTGCTGACAGACAGATTGTACTGAGATACTAGGAAGAGACAGGCCTGGCTACAACAGACTGCTGACAGACAGATTGTACTGAGATACAAGGCCTAGGTAGGCCAGGCTACAACAGACTGCTGACAGACAGATTGTACTGAGATACTAGGAAGAGACAGGCCAGGCTACAACAGACTGCATTAGCTATAACATCACAACCTGGCATCTTTCCTCACAAGCCCCCCTCTGCCCGTCAGATGTTTATGCCATCTTGACAGCCTCAGGAGGAAACTATTGCCATTAAAAGGTTGGTTAGAAAATGTATAGCAGCATAATTTTATTCACAAGCTAAGATAGCTGCTAGCATTTAGCCACCCAGGAGCACAATGTAATTCACTAGCTAGATGTTAACTGCTAGCATTTAGCCACCCAGGAGCACAATGTCATTGTAAGTCGCTCTGGATAAGAGCGTCTGCTAAATGACTTAAATGTAATGTAAATGTACTAGCTAGATGTTAACTGCTAGCCTTTAGCCACCCAGGAGCACAATGTAATTTACTAGCTAGATGTTAACTGCTAGCCTTTAGCCACCCAGGAGCACATTGTCATTTACTAGCTAGATGTTAACTGCTAGCATTTAGCCACCCAGGAGCACAATGTCATTTACTAGCTAGATGTTAACTGCTAGCAATTAGCCACCCAGGAGTACAATGTAATTTACTAGCTAGATGTTAACTGCTAGCATTTAGCCACACAGGAGCACAATGTCATTTACTAGCTAGATGTTAACTGCTAGCATTTAGCAACCCAGGAGCACAATGTCATTTACTAGCTAGATGTTAACTGCTAGCATTTAGCCACACAGGAGCACAATGTCATTTACTAGCTAGATGTTAACTGCTAGCCTGAAACACAATGCCAATCACTAGCTAGCTGTAAGCATAGCAGCATGTAGCCACCCTGGGGAGCAGCTCTGGTTCCATGGATGCGGAGAGGTCGGGCAGGCAGAGGAAGAAGGGGAAACGTCAGAGGGCCGCCATGTTTAACAAGGCCCTTTGGCCGAAAGGAAAAGTGGGCTAACCGGTGGTAGTGGAGGGAGGAGGACACCACTTCCCAGAAATGACCAGGAGGATATACCAACAGCCGTACAGTCAGGCTGCATCGTCAATGGTCATGCCACAGCCCCCGCCCCTAGTTAGAGTCCATCTCATCCTGGGTCCCTGGTTGAGAGAGAAAGCATTCCTTGTCATGTCACAGCCCCGCCCCTAGCTAGAGTCCATCTCATCCTGGGTCCCTGGTTGAGAGAGAGAAGCATTCCTGGCCATGTCACAGCCCCCGCCCCTAGCTAGAGTCCATCTCATCCTGGGTCCCTGGTTGAGAGAGAGAACCATTCCTGGCCATGTCACAGCCCCGCCCCTAGCTCTCAGGGTCCCTGGTTGAGTCCATCTCAGAGTCCATCTCATCCTGGGTCCCTGGTTGAGAGAGAGAACCATTCCTGGTCATGTCACAGCCCCCGCCCCTAGCTAGAGTCCATCTCATCCTGGGTCCCTGGTTGAGAGAGAGAACCATTCCTGGTCATGTCACAGCCCCCGCCCTAGCTAGAGTCCATCTCAACCTGGGTCCCTGGTTGAGAGAGAGAACCATTCCTGTCATGTCACAGCCCCCGCCCCTAGCTAGAGTCCATCTCATCCTGGGTCCCTGGTTGAGAGAGAGAACCATTCCTGGCCATGTCACAGCCCCCGCCCCTAGCTAGAGTCCATCTCAACCTGGGTCCCTGGTTGAGAGAGAGAACCATTCCTGGCCATGTCACAGCCCCGCCCCTAGCTAGAGTCCATCTCAACCTGGGTCCCTGGTTGAGAGAACCATTCCTGGACATGGCCTTGCATCGATATCAGGAGGGAAGCCGTTAGTGTCCTATGGTCCCTGGTTGAGAGAGAGAACCATTCCTGCATCTGTGACTCCTCACATCCTCTCTCGTCATCTCCTTCTCAACCAGTGGAGACCTTCCTCCTCAGTGAATTTCATATATATATTTTTTAAATAGTGAAACTAAAAAAAGTTATCCTTTTTAGATAAAACTATACTAAATATATTCACGTCACCAAATAATTGAACCACTGTAGGTTGTAGCAACCTCATGATGGGTACAGGGAAAATGAGACTATCGTGTGGTAGACTAAAAACCTATGGGATGTTGCATTGAACTGGGTGAATGGAATAGGACTGTCATCCAATATGCTGTAATAGAAATAAGGCCCTGCTCATAGAAAAATAGTAATAATCCTCCCTCGTCTTAAAACGGCACTGACCACCACTGTTCTCAACCCCACTACCTCTCTAATGGGAAGGAGGCGAGGAAATAGGACGTGAGGAAATATGAAATAGGACACAAGGAAATAGGACACAAGGAAATAGGAAATAGGATGCAAGGAAATAGGAAATATGACACAAGGAAATAGGAAATAGGATGCAAGGAACTAGGAAATAAGACACAAGGAAATAGGAAATAGGACACAAGGAAATAGGATACAAGGAAATAGGATGCAAGGATTGAAGGGAAGTTGATTTGAGATTTGAACCTTCCTCTCTAATGGGAAGGAGGCGAGGAAATAGGACGCAAGGAAATAGGACGCAAGGATTGAAAGGAAAGTTGATTTGAGAGATAGAGCCTTAGGTGAGCCAGCGGAGTAGTCTGCTATTGGGGTCTCTCCATAAAAATAGAATAACTAGAATGGGGGGGAATCCCATTCAAGTCAATGGGCCTGTGATAGGTGGACCGGCGGCCATATTGAGTGTACCCATAGAAGGAAGTCATTCTGTGTCTATGGTTCTCTCTGTCCTCAGGGACCAGTCCAGACGTCTCTATGGGAGGTGTCATTTATCACCAGCAGTCAATAAGGCAGTCAGTCAGTCAGTTCAGTCAGACAATAAGTCAGACAGGCAGTCATTTGCTCTATCTGACAGCCAGCCTAGCACCATGCTGCTCTGCATAAAGGCTATACTCCCCCAGGACTCCTTCCTTCCCAACACTGGCTGACTGGCTAGCTGGCTGACTGGCTGACTGGCTGACTGGCTGGCTGACTGACTGACTGACTGGCTAGCGGGCTGACTGGCTGGCTGACTGACTGGTTGGCTGAGTGGCTGATTGACTGGTTGGCTGGCTGCCTGGCTGACTGACTGGCTGGCTGACTGCCTGGCTGGCTGACTGACTGTGTGCTCTGCGACATCCTAATACGCTAATACACCTCACTGCAAACATTCAGCTGCCAATACGCTGCTTAGCACAATCAGACAGGAGACAACCGACACTAGTCTACGTTCCAAATGGCACCCTATTCCCCCATAGGGCACTGGTCTAAAGTAGTGGACTACCGCATAGGGCCCAAGTTAAAAGTAGTGCACTACATAGGGAATAGGGTGTCATTTGAGAAGTAGACGAGATGTCAAGAGTCCTTAGGCTAACGGACATCTCTGGACTAACAAAGTCAGCGAGGAGGATCAGACTGAAAAGCAGTTAATGTAATGACTCTTGGTGTTAGGTGAGGTTATCAAATCACATTTTATTAATCCCATGTGCCAAATACAACAGGTGTAGGTAGACCTTACCGTGAAATAACCCACAATGCAGTTCTAATAAAATAAAGTGAAGAAAAGATTCACTAAATAAACGAACACAATAAAATAACAATAACGAAGCTATAAGGTGAATGCACCAATTTGTAAGTCGCTCTGGATAAGAGCGTCTGATAAATGACTTAAATGTTAAATGTAAATGATATATATATGGGTGTACCGGTACCGAGTCAATGTGGGGGGGTACAGGTTAGTCAAGGTAATTGGAGGTAATATGTACATTTGTATTTTAATTGAACCTTTATTTTAACTAGGCAAGTCAGTTAAAGAACAAATTCATATTTACAATGACGGCTTCCCAAAAGACAAAAAGGACTTCTGTGGGGACGGGGACCAACACTATAAATATAGGACATGACACACATCACAACAAGAGATACAACACAGCAACACATAAACACACATCACGACAAGGGATACAACACAGCAACACATAAACACACATCACGACAAGGGATACAACACAGCAACACATAAACACACATCACGACAAGAAATACAACACAACACACAAACACACATCAAACACACATCACGACAAGAGATACAACACAGCAACATGAACACACATCACGACAAGAGATACAACACAGCAACACATAAACACACATCACGACAAGAACATACAACACAAACACACAAACACACATCACGACAAGAGACACAACACAGCAACATGACACACATCACGACAAGAGATACAACACTACAACACATAAACACACATCAACATGACAAGAAATACAACACAGCAACACATAAACACACATCACGACAAGAGACACAACACAGCAACACATAAACACACATCACGACAAGAGAAACAACACAGCAACATGAAACACACATCACGACAAGAGAAACAACACACAACACATAAACAACATCACGACAAGAAATACAACACAGCAACACATAAACACACATCACGACAAGAGACACAACACAGCAACACATAAACACACATCACGACAAGAGAAACAACACAACAACATAAACACACATCACGACAAGAGAAACAACACAGCAACATGACAAGAAATACACACAAGAGACAACACATAAACACACATCACGACAAGAGATACAACACAGCAACACATAAACACACATCACAACAAGAGATACAACACAGCAACACATAAACACACATCACAACAAGAGATACAACACAACACATAAACACACATCACAACAAGGGATACAACACAGCAACACATAAACACACATCACAACAAGGGATACAACACAGCAACACATAAACACACATCACGACAAGAGAAACAACACAGCAACACATAAACACACATCACGACAAGAGATACAACACAGCAACACATAAACACACATCACAAGAGACACAAGAGACACAACACAGCAACATGACACACATCACGACAAGGGATACAACACTACAACACAGCACTAAATAAAGACAGGCCTAAGACAACACAGCATGGTAGCAACACTACAAAAAGACAGGCCTAAGACAACAACAGCATGGCAGCAACACATGATAACACAGCATGGCAGCAACACATGACAACACAACATGGCAGCAACACATGACAACACAGCATGGCAGCAACACATGACAACACAGCATGGCAGCAACACAGCATGGCAGCAACACAGCATGGCAGCAACACATGACAACACACATCACACAAACTACTGCCTTGTCCCTGGTCTGACACGTACAGGAAACTACTGCCTTGTCCCTGGTATGTCACATACAGGAAACTACTGCCTTGTCCCTGGTCTGTCACATACAGGAAACTACTGCCTTGTCCCTGGTCTGTCACATACAGGAAACTACTGCCTTGTCCCTGGTCTGACACGTACAGGAAACTACTGCCTAGTCCCTGGTCTGATACATACAGGAAACTACTGCCTTGTCCCTGGTCTGATACATACAGGAAACTACTGCCTTGTCCCTGGTCTGTCACATACAGGAAACTACTGCCTTGTCCCTGGTCTGATACATACAGGAAACTGGTGGAAACTAGGAAACGTTCCCATTGGTTAAGAGATATTCTCTGGACGCCTTATAGCAACATGATCATCACCACAGTGGTCTTTCTAATATTAAGCCTTAGTGATAACATTATTCAACTGTTAAAAACCATTACACTGTTAGTACACACACACACACACACACACACACACACACACACACACACACACACACACACACACACACACACACACACACACACACACACACACACACACACACACACACACACACACACACAACTGTCATAAACTAACTGAAAAACATAATAGTCCATTTAAAACATTGACCATTTGCCCTGCATACAGACAGTAGTGAACAGTAGAGAGAAGGTACAGCTGAGTAGAGGTCATAAAACGGTCAGAACTAAATAAAACACATTCAACAAACAAGCTCTTTATAAAGTCCTATAGTTCTCCCTCCCTCCCTCCTCTCCCTCCCTTTCTTTCTCCATCCCTCCCCCCTCCCTCCCTCCCTCCCTTTCTTTCTCCCTCCCTCCCCCCTCCCTCCCTTTCTTTCTCCCTCCCTCCCTCTCTCTTTTCTTTCTCCCTCCCACTCTCTCTCTTTCTTTCTTTCTTTCTTTCTCCCTCCCTCCCTCCCTCTTTCTCCCTCCCTCCCTCTTCTCCCTCCCTCCCTCTTTCTTTCTTTCTTTCTTTCTCCCTCCCTCCCTCCCTCCCTCCCTCCCTCTTTCTTTCTCTCTTTCTCCCTCCCTCCCTCCCTCCCTCTTTCTTTCTCTCTCTCTCTCCCCCCCTCCCTCCCTCCCTCCCTCTTTCTTTCTCCCTCCCCCACTCCCTCCCTCTTTCTTTCTCTCTCTCTCTCCTCCCTCCTTTCTCCCTCCCTCCCTCCCTCCCTCTCCTTTCTTTCTCCCTCCCTCCCTTTCTTTCTTTCCCTCCCTCTTTCTCTTTCTCCCTCCCTCCCTCCCTCTCTCTTTCTTTCTCCCTCCCTCCCTCCCCTCTCCCTCCCTCCCTCCCTCCCTCCCTCCCTCTTTCTTTCTTTCTCCTCCCCCCTCCCTCCCTCCCTCTTTCTTTCTTTCTTTCTTTCTTTCTCCCTTTCTTTCTCCCTCCCTCCCTCCCTCCCTTTCTCTCTTTCTTTCCCTCCCCTCCCTCCCTCTTTCTTTCTTTCTCTCCTCCCTCCCTCCCTCCCTCCCTCTTTCTTTCTCTCTCCCCCCCACTCCCTCCCTCTTCTTTCTCTCTCTCCTCCCTCCTCCCTTTCTCTCTTTCTCTTTCTCCCTCCCTCCCCTCTTTCTTTCTTTCTTTCCCTCCCTCCCTCTTTCTTTCTCTCTTTCTCCTCTCCCTCCCTCCCTCCCTCTTTCTTTCTCTCTTTCTCCCTCCCTCCCTCCCTCCCTCTTTCTCTCTTTCTCCCTCCCTCCCTCCCTCCCTCTTTCTTTCTCTCTTTCTCCCTCCCTCCCTCCCTCCCTCTTTCTTTCTCTCTTTCTCCCTCCCTCCCTCCCTCCCTCCCTCTTTCTCCCTTCTCTCTCCCTCTCTCCTCTCCCTCCCTCCCTCCCTCTTTCTTTCTTTCTCCCTCCCTCCCTCCCTCCCTCCCTCCCTCCCTCCCTCTCTCCCTCCCTCCCTCCCTCTTTCTTTCTCCCTCCCCCCTCCCTCCCTCTTTCTTTCTCCCTCCCCCACTCCCTCCCTCCCTCCCTCCCTCCCTCCCTCTTTCTTTCTCCCTCCCTCCTTTCTCCCTCCCTCCCTCTTTCTTTCTCCCTCCCTCCCTCTCTTTCTCCCTCCCTCCCTCTTTCTCCCTCCCTCCCTCCCTCCCTCCCTTTTCTCCCTCCCTCCCTCTTTCTCCCTCCCTCCTCCCTCCCTCCCTCTCCCCTGACCGTGGTTTCACATCCTCTTACCAATAACTGACAGCAGAATGACTGATAGTTGTTCAGAGTAGTTCAAACTGTGTTGTAACTCAGGAAGTGTTTTATTATAATCTATAACTGTGAGGACAAAATGCATTCACATAAGAGACAACAGTTAGTTACTTTTACAAGTGTTCGTTGTGTTTTCACTTTGTGGATTATGTGTGTATTGTTTTGTATTACTAGGTATTACTGAACTGTTGGAGCTAGGATTTCGTTGCAACTCCAAATCTGTGTACACGACAAAATACACGTTGATTTGATTGCAGTCACAGAGTAGAAATCTTAAATATTTTCGAATGTATGATTGAAGAAAATCTCACTATTAAAATGAATATCAAATATGGATCTAACATGCTGTCGATCTTGGCCTATAGTCCACACGTTTCATAATCGTGAAGAGTATAAGCTAATATGACAATTCCGTGTCTTTTCGGTTCCGTTCAACTAAGATGAAACCACCACCCAGTTGTGTCCCTCCCCATCGACAGATTCACTCGTGAACTAGGCGGGGCCCGTATCTCACGCATATAGAACTAACTGCAGCTTTCACAGCATAAAAACGGTACAAAACTAATACGAAATAGATTACAAATGTTATCAAATTTGATAACCGCTTGAATAATTCCAGGCTTCCTGTTATGATAATCGATAAGGACCCAGTGTCCCAAAGAACGTGTGTAATTCTAGACAATCGAATAACTTTTCCATTTCCGTTGTAACTTCAACCCCGTCACGGGAAGGATATCGGTCAAAACGCTGTTCCTTTTTTGTTATCCAACCGCGCGACCGAGAACAGTCGCTGGATACAAACTCTGCATTATGCATGACAAAAAAATAAAATAAATACAATTGTCTGACAACATTATGAGTTGTATTGTTTCACTCTCTGCTCCGCCATATTCTAGGCATATGACCTGCGCTTCCGCAAACCGTGTGTTGTGCATCCCCAGAAACCGGTCTCCCGTTTTCATTTGCAATAATGGATCATTCTGTCTGGAAAAACCATGGCATCATGTGCCACTATTTCGCATTATCCCGAGCGGCCGAAAACGCCGCAAACATGGCACAGATAGTAACAAAATCTCAGCCAATAGAAATGTGTGTAGATAAGGTACTTACAGTTATCCTCCGGAGCTCCAATCTGTTAGCGCCTCTCGTCGCTCGGTCTGTCGCTTCTCTCTGGGCGAGGTTTTGCGTTTCCTCATGACGTTGCAGCCTCGTTTTGAGACGAGCACCGCTCGACTGTGCTCAGCTATTGCAGTAGCTGTAACATAGCCTAGTGTAGACATTTCGCAATACATTATTTCACACCAATAATATCTGACTGACAAAACAATACGCTTTATTATACAATGCACTACAGGAAGCCGACCCCCAGCATTTAGTGGAGGTTCCTCAAAGGAGGACCATCCTCCTCAGGGAATTTCATAAAACATTTAAATAGTGACAAATAAACAAAAGGTATATATTTTTTAGATAAAACTATAAATATATTCACTTCACCAAATAATTGATTAAATTAGTTAAATTAGCCTCAACAGCACTCTGTAGGAGAGCACAAGACGACAGCTAGCTTCCACCCTTCCATCTGGGTACATTGACTTCAATACAAAGCCTATATTTTTACATTTTAACAGTCACTCTTACGCAGAGCGACTTACAGTAGTGAGTACATACATGTTCATACTGGTCACCCGTTGTAATCAAACCCATAACCCTGGCTTTACAAGCACAATGCTCGACCAACTGAGCTACACAGGACCTGGGAGGCTCATGGTTCTCAACCCCCTTCCATTGACACAGTAAATTATAATTATGACAACTTCCAGTTATTTAATTTTTTAAAGCTTTATTTAACTAGGCTAGTTAAGAACAAATTCTTATTTTCAATGACAGCCAGTGGGTTAACTACCTGTTCAGGGGCAGAACAACAGATTTGTACCTTGTCAGCTTGGGGAGTTGAACTTGCAACCTTCCAGTTACTAGTCCAACGCTCTAACCACTAGGCTACCCTGCCGCCTCAGTTGAAGCTAGCTATATTGCGTTGTATTTTCTTTCACTTTGACTTTCACTTAGATAGCGAATTCAGCTTAATAGTTTAGCCTACTCAAACACCCTGCTCAAACAGAGGGATGCTATGTGAGCTACACAGGATCTAGGAGGCTATAACAGAGGGATGCTATGTTAGCTAGCTGGCTATAACAGAGGGATGCTATGTTAGCTAGCTGGCTATGACAATCCGACACTGGAACACTTCCAAGTCAAATTAAGCTTTTGGTTTTGTTAATTTATTGCTACTGCCGTGTAACTGCTAAACTGCTTGCTGACGGTACACTGTACTGCACGATTGTAGCGGGTTTACCATCGAGTTAGTTCTAGTAGCTATGTTGACTATGACGTTAGCTAAAATTAATGGTGACAACGATGTAGGCTGTGTGTAGCGGGTAGCGGTTATGATATGAAGGTTTGGCTTGGAAAGGTTTTTTCGCCTGCTCACAGACAGCTGAATGTTGTGCACTGAAGTCCCCAAGTGAAGGGAAAAGGTGAGAGGAGGAGAGCGCATTGATGCGAGAAGGAATCATAGCTACAACGATCAAAGTGATCATGCTGTTTGTACGTGGCTGCTATGAAAGTGAACAGTTTTTCTTGTGATCAGGGGTGTATTTATTCAGCCGATTCGGTTGAAAAACGTTCTTAAAACAGAACGAAACTGGGATAAACATAACTGAATTTGTCCAATAGAAACTCTCGTTTGCAACTGTTAGAAAAATGATTACACCCTCGATCAGCTAGATGCAGACAGGAGTGTGCAAGGCGGTATTGAATGTGTCACTGTCTGTCACAAATTTCTCTTGATCTGTGCACCTACCATGTAAACTGTCATTCATAGGCTAGGTTGTATGACGGGTATAGGGAAAATCTGAGTGTCACGTTGAAGCCTAAACCTATCGATGTTACATTGAGCTGGGTGAATGGAATATGAATGACAGTCATCCAATAGGCTGTAAAATAAAAAAATAAAAAATGATCGTCCTTCCTCAGCTTTAAAGGGCAGTGACTGCCAATGCTAGGATTATGGTCATGATCATTATAGGACCAATTAACAGCTGTCTATTCATTCCGTATAACATCCACCTGATGATTACTCATCATACAAAAAGGACCAATGAACAGCTACAGAGTAGAAGCATATAACATCCACACGATCATGTTTGTTACCTTCAAAGTCAACATCATTGTGACCCTGGTCATATTGTCTGGGGGTTTCTGGGTAATATGCCTCCACAATTTAGTCCTTCTGAAATTCTCTCTGTCTTCATCTGCAATGTCTCTCTGTCTGGTTGTTGTTGGGCTTTATACATTAGTGAAATTATATTACAAGGCAAATGTAATCCAAGTTGCTGCTCTATCTGGTTTGTTCCTGTGAGCCCTGTGACTGTCCAGGACACCAAGTCACAATACAGTACAGAGTAGATGTGAGCTCTGTGACTGTCCAGGGCACCAAGTCACAATACAGTACAGAGTAGATGTGAGCTCTGTGACTATCCAGGACACCAAGTCACAATACGGTACAGAGTAGATGTGAGCTCTGTGACTGTCCAGGACACCAAGTCACAATACGGTACAGAGTAGATGTGAGCTCTGTGACTGTCCAGGACACCAAGTCACAATACGGTACAGAGTAGATGTGAGCTCTGTGACTGTCCAGGACACCAAAGTCACAATAGAGTACAGAGTAGATGTGAGCTCTGTGACTGTCCAGGACACCAAGTCACAATACAGTACAGGGTAGATGTGAGCTCTGTGACTGTCCAGGACACCAAGTCACAATACAGTACAGAGTAGATGTGAGCTCTGTGACTGTCCAGGACACCAAGTCACAATACAGTACAGAGTAGATGTGAGCTATGTGACTGTCCAGGACACCAAGTCACAATACAGTACAGAGTAGATGTGAGCTCTGTGACTGTCCAGGATACCAAGTCACAATACAGTACAGGGTAGATGTGAGCTCTGTGACTGTCCAGGACACCAAGTCACAATACAGTACAGGGTAGATGTGAGCTCTGTGACTGTCCAGGACACCAAGTCACAATACAGTACAGAGTAGATGTGAGCTCTGTGACTGTCCAGGACACCAAGTCACAATACAGTACAGGGTAGATGTGAGCTCTGTGACTGTCCAGGACACCAAGTCACAATACAGTACAGAGTAGATGTGAGCTCTGTGACTGTCCAGGACACCAAGTCACAATACAGTACAGGGTAGATGTGAGCTCTGTGACTGTCCAGGGCACCAAGTCACAATACAGTACAGAGTAGATGTGAGCTCTGTCACTGTCCAGGACACCAAGTCACAATACTGTACAGAGTAGATGTGAGCCCTGTGACTGTCCAGGACACCAAGTCACAATACAGTACAGAGTAGATGTGAGCTCTGTCACTGTCCAGGACACCAAGTCACAATAGAGTACAGAGTAGACGTGAGCTCTGTGACTGTCCAGGACACCAAGTCACAATACAGTACAGAGTAGATGTGAGCTCTGTGACTGTCCAGGACACCAAGTCACAATACAGTACAGGGTAGATGTGAGCTCTGTGACTGTCCAGGGCACCAAGTCACAATACAGTACAGAGCAGATAGATACTAGAGTACAGAGTAGATCGATACTAGAGTACAGAGTAGATGGATACTAGAGTACAGAGTAGATAGATACTAGAGTACAGAGTAGATCGATACTAGAGTACAGAGTAGATAGATACTAGAGTACAGAGTAGATGGATACTAGAGTACAGAGTAGATCGATACTAGAGTACAGAGTAGATGGATACTAGAGTACAGAGTAGATAGATACTAGAGTACAGAGTAGATCGATACTAGAGTACAGAGTAGATAGATACTAGAGTACAGAGTAGATGGATACTAGAGTACAGAGTAGATAGATACTAGAGTACAGAGTAGATAGATACTAGAGTACAGAGTAGATGGATACTGTAGTAGAGTAGGTGGATACTAGAGTACAGAGTAGATAGATACTAGAGTACAGAGTAGATGGATACTAGTAGTAGAGTAGATGGATACTATAGTAGAGTAGATAGATACTAGAGTACAGAGTAGATAGATACTAGAGTACAGAGTAGATGGATACTGTAGTAGAGTAGGTGGATACTAGAGTACAGAGTAGATAGATACTAGAGTACAGAGTAGATGGATACTAGAGTACAGAGTAGATAGATACTAGAGTACAGAGTAGATAGATACTAGAGTACAGAGTAGATGGATACTATAGTAGAGTAGATGGATACTAGAGTACAGAGTAGATGGATACTATAGTAGAGTAGATGGATACTATAGTAGAGTAGATGGATACTAGAGTACAGAGTAGATGGATACTAGAGTACAGAGTAGATAGATACTAGAGTACAGAGTAGATAGATACTAGAGTACAGAGTAGATGGATACTGTAGTAGAGTAGGTGGATACTATAGTACAGAGTAGATAGATACTAGAGTACAGAGTAGATAGATACTATAGTAGAGTAGATGGATACTATAGTAGAGTAGATGGATACTATAGTACAGAGTAGATAGATACTAGAGTACAGAGTAGATGGATACTAGAGTAGGGCAGATCTGGACTAATAGGGAGGTGGTGTTGTGAGGAGGGGGAGGTTGGGGAGGTTGGGGTGAGGAGAGGGATGGGGTGAGGAGGAGGGGATGGGGTGAGGAGAGGGGGATGGGGTGAGGAGGAGGGGGTTGGGGTGAGGAGAGGGGGATGGGGTGTGGAGGGGGGATGGGGTGTGGAGGGGGATGGGGTGAGGAGAGGGGGATGGGGTGTGGAGGGGGGGGATTGGGTTGGGTTAAACAGCTGTTATCTATATCCTTCTGAAGTGTCCCAGTAATTTGCCATGTGAAGTGACTATCGCTGCAGAGAAGCTGACCCTGTTGGCTACAGCGACAAACCACCACATGAACCGCCCCATCAAAGCAAAACCATAAGTGTAGTTTTAGACAAATTCACTTATCACGCTAGATTTATCGCGGGTTCACACACTAACATGCCCAGTGTTTTCCTCCTCCCCCCATTTGGAACAGCCGAGTGTGTAACAGGGCAGGTGTCACAGTCACGCCATGAAGAAGACGATCGTCACTGGTGTGGTCGTCAGGGCGGTCGCGTCTCCAGAGGGACGGAGGCCACATCACGACTCCCTCCCAAATGGCATTCTATTCCCTATGTAGTGCACTAGTTTATATGGCACCCTATTCACGACTCCCTCCCACATGGCATTCTATTCCCTATGTAGTGCACTAGTTTATATGGCACCCTATTCACGACTCCCTCCCACATGGCATTCTATTCCCTATGTAGTGCACTAGTTTATATGGCACCCTATTCACGACTCCCTCCCACATGGCATTCTATTCCCTATGTAGTGCACTAGTTTATATGGCACCCTATTCACGACTCCCTCCCACATGGCATTCTATTCCCTATGTAGTGCACTAGTTTATATGGCACCCTATTCACGACTCCCTCCCACATGGCATTCTATTCCCTATGTAGTGCACTAGTTTATATGGCACCCTATTCACGACTCCCTCCCACATGGCATTCTATTCCCTATGTAGTGCACTAGTTTATATGGCACCCTATTCCCTATGTAGTGCACTAGTTTATATGGCACCCTATTCACGACTCCCTCCCACATGGCATTCTATTCCCTATGTAGTGCACTACTTTATATGGCACCCTATTCCCTATGTAGGCCACTACTTTATATGTCACACTATTCCCTATGTAGGCCACTACTTTATATGTCACACTATTCCCTATGTAGTGCACTACTTTATATGTCACACTATTCCCTATGTAGTGCACTACTTTATATGTCACACTATTCCCTATGTAGGCCACTACTTTATATGGCACCCTATTCCCTATGTAGGCCACTACTTTATATGGCACCCTATTCCCTATGTAGGCCACTACTTTATATGGAACCCTATTCCCTATGTCGGCCACTACTTTATATGGCACCCTATTCCCTATGAAGTGCACTAGTTTATATGGCACCCTATTCCCTATGTAGTGCACTAGTTTATATGGCACCCTATTCACGACTCCCTCCCACATGGCATTCTATTCCCTATGTAGTGCACTACTTTATATGGCACCCTATTCCCTATGTAGGCCACTACTTTATATGTCACACTATTCCCTATGTAGGCCACTACTTTATATGTCACACTATTCCCTATGTAGTGCACTACTTTATATGTCACACTATTCCCTATGTAGTGCACTACTTTATATGTCACACTATTCCCTATGTAGGCCACTACTTTATATGGCACCCTATTCCCTATGTAGGCCACTACTTTATATGGCACCCTATTCCCTATGTAGTGCACTACTTTATATGGCACCCTGTTCCCTATGTAGTGCACTACTTTATATGGCACCCTATTCCCTATGTAGGCCACTAGTTTATATGGCACCCTATTCCCTATGTAGTGCACTACTTTATATGAGTAGGGTGTCGTTGGGGACGTTGCCGACGGCTGAGCAGAACAGAGGGCTGGAGGGAGTGGGCTCACATTCCGACAGCAGGAGAAGCATACTTGGCATTCCTACTGCGGTCGGTCAGTTAGTTAGTCTCTCTCAACGAGCCGTTTGATTTGCACTGGGCTTTCAGACGTACATGTTAGTCATTTAGCAGGCGCTCTTATCCAGAGAGACTTACGGGAGCAATTAGGGTTAAGTGCCTTGCTCAAGGGCACGTCGGCAGCTTTTTCAACTAGTCGGCTCTGGGATTCGAAAGAGAGAGAGAGAGAGAGAGAGAGAGAGAGAGAGAGAGAGAGAGAGAGAGAGAGAGAGAGAGAGAGAGAGAGAGAGAGAGAGAGAAGAGAGACAGAGAGAGTGTGTGAGTGAGAAAGAGAGAGAGAAAGAGAGAGAGAGAGACAGAGAGAGTGTGTGAGTGAGTGAGAAAGAGAGAGAGAAAGAGAGAAAGACAGAGAGAGAGAGAGAGAGAGAAAGAGAAAGAGAGAAAGAGAGAGAGAGAGAGAAAGATGCAATTGCGCTCTGTGAGACAGGGCCACTTTCACTCAGTTGGAAGTTACTGGCAGAGCGCTGGGATTTGGTTGTTTGAAGAAAAGTGTGTTGAAGACCATGCAGGGGAAGAGGGGCGTCAGAGTGCTGGTGTCAGACCAGGGTCGTGCTTCTGGCACGGTACATTCAGGACAGGCAGCTACTAACCCTACTGCTGATCGTCAAGACCATCTCTATCAACGGAATATAAAGCTCCAGGCATCTGAATTCCTCTCTCTCTCTCTCTCTCAGTACATGCTGAAACATGCAGAGGGTAGAGTGTCTATCGAGGGAAAATGCTCTACAAACCTTCCATTGCTCTGCTATACAATCAGAAATGCTAGACACATATAGTGTATTATCACACAGGAAACTAAATAGAAAATATTGATGCAACAAACTAAAATTGAAGATAGGATTGACAATGACCAATAGGAGTTGGCTAGACACCACAAACAGATCTGGGACCAGCCTAGAGCTGTAGCATTCAGCGAATCAGGTGGAATATCAATAGGAGCAGTGCCAATACAGCATAGCTTTCTGTCCTCTACCACCTCCTCCTCAACAGGAAAGATACAAACAGATCTGGGACCAGCCTAGAGCTGTAGCATTCAGCTAATCAGGTGGAATATCACTAGGAGCAGTGCCAATACAGCATAGCTTTCTGTCCTCTACCACCTCCTCCTCAACAGGAAAGACACAGCAGAAGCTCTTGTCATGGTGTCTTAGAGGACTGCTGGAAACACATGGGGGCATTTTCTATTCTTAGTAACGCCTTCCTTCTGGGGCGGAGCCTAGCTCTCACTCTCTTCTCTTCCTTCTGGGGCTTCTCTCTCTTCTCTTCTCTTCCTTCTGGGGCGGAGCCTAGCTCTCACTCTCTTCTCTTCTCTTCCTTCTGGGGCGGAGCCTAGCTCTCACTTTCTTCTCTTCCTTCTGGGGCGGAGCCTAGCTCTCACTCTCTTCTCTTCTCTTCCTTCTGGGGCGGAGCCCAGCTCTCACTCTCTTCTCTTCTCTTCCTTCTGGGGCGGAGCCTAGCTCTCACTCTCTTCTCTTCCTTCTGGGGCGGAGCCTCTCTCACTCTGTTCGCTTCTCTTCCTTCTGGGGCGGAGCCTAGCTCTCACTCTCTTCTCTTCTCTTCCTTCTGGGGCGGAGCCTAGCTCTCACTCTCTTCTCTTCCTTCTGGGGCGGAGCCTAGCTCTCACTCTGTTCGCTTCTCTTCCTTCTGGGGCGGAGCCTAGCTCTCACTCTCTTCTCTTTTCTTCCTTCTGAGGTGGAGCCTAGCTCTCACTCTCTTCTCTTTTCTTCCTTCTGGGGCGGAGCCTAGCTCTCTCTCCTCTCTTTTCTTCCTTCTGGGGCGGAGCCTAGCTCTCTCTCCTCTTGTCTTCTTTCTGGGGCGGAGCCTAGCTCTCTCTCCTCTTTTCTTCCTTCTGGGGCGGAGCCTAGCTCTCTCTCCTCTTGTCTTCTTTCTGAGGCGGAGCCTAGCTCTCTCTCCTCTTGTCTTCTTTCTGGGGCGGAGCCTAGCTCTCTCTCCTCTTGTCTTCTTTCTGGGGCGGAGCTTAGCTCTCTCTCCTCTCTTTTCTTCCTTCTGGGGCGGTGCCTAGCTCTCACTCTCTTCTCTTCTCTTCCTTCTGGGGCGGAGCCTAGCTCTCACTCTCTTCCCTTCCTTCTGAGCGGAGCCTAGCTCTCACTCTCTTTTCTTCCTTCTGAGGCGGAGCCTAGCTCTCTCTCCTCTTTTCTTCCTTCTGGGGCGGAGCCTAGCTCTCTCTCCTCCTTTCTTCCTTCTGGGGCGGAGCCTAGCTCTCTCTCTCTTTTCTTCCTTCTGAGGCGGAGCCTAGCTCTCTCTCCTCTCTTTTCTTCCTTCTGAGGCGGAGCCTAGCTCTCTCTCTCTGTTTCTTCCTTCTGGGGCGGAGCCTAGCTCTCTCTCTTTTCTTCCTTCTGGGGCGGAGCCTAGCTCTCTCTCCTCTCTTTTCTTCCTTCTGGGGCGGAGCCTAGCTCTCTCTCCTCTCTTTTCTTCCTTCTGAGGCGGAGCCTAGCTCTCACTCTCTTCTCTTCCTTCTGGGGCGGAGCCTAGCTCTCACTCTCTTCTCTTCCTTCTGAGCGGAGCCTAGCTCTCACTCTCTTCTCTTCCTTCTGAGGCGGAGCCTAGCTCTCACTCTCTTCTCTTCTTCCTTCTGAGGCGGAGCCTAGCTCTCTCTCTTGTCTTCCTTCTGGGGCGGAGCCTAGCTCTCTCTCCTCTCTTTTCTTCTTTCTGAGGCGGAGCCTAGCTCTCTCTCTTGTCTTCCTTCTGGGGCGGAGCCTAGCTCTCTCTCTTGTCTTCCTTCTGGGGCGGAGCCTAGCTCTCTCTCTTGTCTTCTTTCTGGGGCGGAGCCTAGCTCTCTCTCCTCTTGTCTTCTTTCTGGGGCGGAGCTTAGCTCTCTCTCCTCTCTTTTCTTCCTTCTGGGGCGGTGCCTAGCTCTCACTCTCTTCTCTTCTCTTCCTTCTGGGGCGGAGCCTAGCTCTCACTCTCTTCCCTTCCTTCTGAGGCGGAGCCTAGCTCTCTCTCTCTTTTTCTTCCTTCTGAGGCGGAGCCTAGCTCTCTCTCCTCTCTTTTCTTCCTTCTGGGGCGGAGCCTAGCTCTCTCTCCTCCTTTCTTCCTTCTGGGGCGGAGCCTAGCTCTCTCTCCTCTCTTTTCTTCCTTCTGGGGCGGAGCCTAGCTCTCTCTCCTCTCTTTTCTTCCTTCTGAGGCGGAGCCTAGCTCTCACTCTCTTCTCTTCTCTTCCTTCTGGGGCGGAGCCTAGCTCTCACTCTCTTCTCTTCTTCCTTCTGAGGCGGAGCCTAGCTCTCTCTCCTCTTTACTTCCTTCTGGGGCGGAGCCTAGCTCTCTCTCCTCTCTTTTCTTCCTTCTGGGGCGGAGCCTAGCTCTCTCTCTTGTCTTCCTTCTGGGGCGGAGCCTAGCTCTCTCTCTTGTCTTCCTTCTGGGGCGGAGCCTAGCTCTCTCTCTTGTCTTCTTTCTGGGGCGGAGCCTAGCTCTCTCTCTTGTCTTCCTTCTGAGGCGGAGCCTAGCTCTCTCTCCTCTTGTCTTCCTTCTGGGGCGGAGCCTAGCTCTCTCTCCTCTCTTTTCTTCCTTCTGAGGCGGAGCCTAGCTCTCTCTCTTGTCTTCCTTCTGGGGCGGAGCCAAGCTCTCTCTCCTCTTGTCTTCCTTCTGGGGCGGAGCCTAGCTCTCTCTCCTCTCTTTTCTTCCTTCTGAGGCGGAGCCTAGCTCTCTCTCCTCTCTTTTCTTCCTTCTGAGGCGGAGCCTAGCTCTCTCTCTTGTCTTCCTTCTGGGGCGGAGCCTAGCTCTCTCTCCTCTTGTCTTCCTTCTGGGGCGGAGCCTAGCTCTCTCTCCTCTTGTCTTCCTTCTGGGGCGGAGCCTAGCTCTCTCTCCTCTCTTTTCTTCCTTCTGAGGCGGAGCCTAGCTCTCTCTCCTCTCTTTTCTTCCTTCTGGGGCGGAGCCTAGCTCTCTCTCTTGTCTTCCTTCTGGGGCGGAGCCTAGCTCTCTCTCTTTTCTTCCTTCTGGGGCGGAGCCTAGCTCTCTCTCTCTCTTCCTTCTGGGGCGGAGCCTAGCTCTCTCTTCTCTTGTCTTCCTTCTGGGCCTCTCTCTCTCTCTCTTGTCTTCCTTCTGGGGCGGAGCCTAGCTCTCTCTCTTTTCTTCCTTCTGGGGCGGAGCCTAGCTCTCTCTCTTGTCTTCCTTCTGGGGCTTTGTCTTCTTCTGGGGCGGAGCCTAGCTCTCTCTCTTGTCTTCCTTCTGGGGCGGAGCCCTAGCTCTCTCTCTTGTCTTCCTTCTGGGGCGGAGCCTAGCTCTCTCTCTTGTCTTCCTTCTGGGGCGGAGCCTAGCTCTCTCTCTTGTCTTCCTTCTGGGGCGGAGCCAAGCTGAGCTCTCTCTCTTCTCTTGTCTTGACATTTGTCCAGCATCATCTACTCTTAGGCTGTCCCAAATGGCACCCTTTTCCCTATTAGTGCACTATTTTTGACAGTGGTCAAGTGGGAATGTGTCAGTAAGCTGGTTGAAGAAGCTCTTCTCTTGATGGCACTAAGACCTCTTTCATAAAGATGTCACACGCCCTTCCTCTTCCTCTTCATCACTATAAACTTCTCCATAAACACTCTCTTTCCCTTTCTCCTTTCTTCTCCTTAGGAACCCTTAATTATCGGGTGGGGGGTGGTATGTGTCAAAAGTAGTGCACTTAATAGGGAAAAGGGTGGCATTTGGGGCACCCATTATAGTGAGTAATCTGCAAGTTAGATCCTATGGAATATACTACATTTGAGTGTCATAACATGAAGCATCGTGTGGAGCCTTGAGTAACCAGTTAACACAGCTACCAACTAACCCGGCTATGAATACGTTACTCTGTCATTACCAGGCAACCACGCAGTCACACGACCCAATTTGCTAAGCAACAACTAGGTAAACACAAGGGGATGTTCAAGCACACTTCCTGTGACCAGTATATTAGTAGCTCAAAGGGCCGTGAACACAACGTGCTGTAACATGGACAGTGGTTTGACACTGTTGCAACATCAAGCATATATTCTTCAGACAAACCTAACATCCTACTAGACATCATACTAACCATCCTACTAGACATCATACCAAACATCATACCAAACATCATACCAAACATCATACCAAACATCATACTAAACATCCTACTAGACATCATACCAAACATCCTACTAGACATCATACTAGACATCCTACTAGACATCCTACTAGACATCATACCAAACATCCTACTAGACATCCTACTAGACATCCTCATCCTACTAGACATCATACCAAACATCCTACTAGACATCCTACTAGACATCCTACTAAACATCACTAAACATCCTATAGACATCATACTAACATCCTACTAGACATCCTACTAGACATCATACTAGACATCCTACTAGACATCATACCAAACATCCTACTAGACCATCTACTAGACATCCTCCTACTAAACATCCTACTAGACATCATACCAAACATCCTACTAGACATCCTACTAAACATCCTACTAGACATCCTACATCAAAAACATCCTACTAGACATCATACTCATACCAAACATCCTACTAGACATCATACCAAACATCCTACTAGACATCCTACTAGACATCATACTAACATCCTACTAGACATCCTACTAGACATCCTACTAGACATCCTACTAGACATCCTACTAGACATCATACCAAACATCCTACTAGACATCATACCAAACATCCTACTAGACATCATACCAAACATCCTACTAGACATCCTACTAGACATCCTACTAGACATCATACCAAACATCCTACTAGACATCATACCAAACATCCTACTAGACATCATACCAAACATCCTACTAGACATCATACCAAACATCCTACTAGACATCATACCAAACATCCTACTAGACATCCTACTAGACATCATACCAAACATCCTACTAGACATCATACCAAACATCCTACTAGACATCCTACTAGACATCATACCAAACATCCTACTAGACATCCTACTAGACATCATACCAAACATCCTACTAGACATCATACTAAACATCCTACTAGACATCCTACCAAACATCATACCAAACATCATACTAGACATCCTACTAGACATCATACCAACATCCTACTAACATCCTACTAGACATCCTACTAGACATCCTACTAGACATCATACCAAACATCCTACTCATAGACATCATACAAACATCCTACTAGACATCCTACTAGACATCATACCAAACATCCTACTAGACATCATACCAAACATCCTACTAGACATCCTACTAGACATCATACCAAACTACTAGACATCCTACTAGACATCATACCAAACATCCTACTAGACATCCTACTAGACATCATACCTAACATCCTACTAGAAATCATACCAAACATCCTACTAGACATCCTACCAAACACTCATACCAAACATCCTACTAGACATCCTACTAGACATCATACTAACATCCTACTAGACATCATACCAAACATCCTACTAGACATCCTACTAGACATCCTACTAGACATCCTACTAGACATCATACCAAACATCCTACTAGACATCCTACTAGACATCCTACTAGACATCCTACTAGACATCCTACTAGACATCATACCAAACATCCTACTAGACATCCTACTAGACATCCTACTAGACATCATACCAAACATCCTACTAGACATCCTACTAGACATCATACCTAACATCCTACTAGACATCATACCAAACATCCTACTAGACATCCTACTAAACATCATACCAAGACATCATACCAAACATCCTACTAGACATCCTACTAGACCAAACATCCTCCTACTAGACATCATACCAAACATCCTACTAGACATCATACCAAACATCCTACTAGACATCATACCAAACATCCTACTAGACATCCTACTAGACATCCTACTAGACATCATACCAAACATCCTACTAGACATCATACCAAACATCCTACTAGACATCCTACTAGACATCCTACTAGACATCATACTAGACATCCTACTAGACATCCTACTAAACATCCTACTAGACATCCTACTAGACATCATACCAAACATCCTACTAGACATCCTACTAGACATCCTACTAGACATCCTACCAAACATCATACCAAACATCATACCAAACATCCTACTAGACATCCTACTAGACATCCTACTAGACATCATACCAAACATCATACCAAACATCATACCAAACATCATACCAAACATCCTACTAGACATCCTAAACATCCTACTAAACATCCTACTAGACATCCTACTAGACATCCTACTAGACATCATACCAAACATCATACCAAACATCCTACTAGACATCATACTAAACATCCTACTAGACATCCTACTAGACATCATACTAAACATCCTACTAGACATCCTACTAGACATCATACTAAACATCCTACTAGACATCATACCAAACATCCTACTAGACATCCTACTAGACATCCTACTAAACATCCTACTAGACATCATACCAAACATCCTATAGACATCAACCAACATCCTACTAGACATCATACCAAACATCATAGACATCAAAAACATCCTACTAGACATCCTACTAGACATCCTACTAGACATCATACCAAACATCCTACTAGACATCCTACTAGACATCATAAACATCCTAAACATCATACCAAACATCCTACTAGACATCCTAAACATCCTACTAGACATCCTACTAGACATCATACCAAACATCATACCAAACATCCTACTAGACATCCTAAACATCCTACTAGACATCATACTAGACATCCTACTAAACATCATACCAAACATCCTACTAGACATCATACCAAACATCCTACTAGACATCATACCAAACATCCTACTAAACATCCTACTAAACATCCTACTAGACATCCTACTAGACATCATACTAACATCCTACTAACATCCATCAAACATCCTACTAGACATCATACCAAACATCCTACTAACATCATACCAAACATCCTACTAGACATCCTACTAGACATCATACCAAACATCCTACTAGACATCAGACATCCTACTAGACATCCTACTAGACATCATACCAAACATCCTACTAGACATCCTACTAGACATCCTACCAACATCATACCAAACATCCTACTAGACATCCTACTAACATCCTACTAGACATCCTACTAAACATCATACCAAACATCCTACTAAACATCCTACTAGACATCCTACTAGACATCCTACAACATCTACCTAACATCCTACTAGACATCCTACTAGACATCATACCAAACATCCTACTAGACATCCTACTAGACATCCTACTAGACATCCTACAAGACATCATACCTAACATCCTACTAGACATCCTACTAGACATCCTACCAAACATCCTAGACATCAAACATCCTACTAGACATCATACCAAACATCCTACTAGACATCCTACTAGACATCATACCAAACATCCTACTAGACATCATACCAAACATCCTACTAGACATCATAAAACATCCTACTAGACATCATACCAAACATCCTACTAGACATCCTACTAGACATCATACCAAACATCCTACTAGACATCCTAAACATCATACTAAACATCATACTAAACATCATACCAAACATCCCACTAGACATCATACCAAACATCCTACTAAACATCCTACTAGACATCATACTAAACATCCTACTAGACATCATACCAAACATCCTACTAGACATCCTACCAAACATCCTACTAGACATCATACCAAACATCCTACTAGATCATACCAAACATCCTACTAGACATCATACCAAACATCCTACTAGACATCATACCAAACATCCTACTAGACATCCTACATCATACCAAACATCCTACTAGACATCATACCAAACATCCTACTAGACATCATACCAAACATCCTAAGACATCCTACTAGACATCATACCAAACATCCTACTAGACATCCTACCAAACATGTTCATCCTACTAGACATCCTACTAGACATCCTACTAGATATCCGAGACATCATACCAACCATCCTACTAGACATCCTACCAAACATCCTAGTAGACATCATACCAAACATCCTACTGAACATCATACCAAACATCCTCCTAGACATCCTACTAGAATCCTACTAAACATCTGAGATATCATACTAGACATCCTACTAGACATCCTACTAAACATCCTACTAGACATCCTACTAGACATCATACCAAACATCCTACTAGACATCCTACTAGACATCCTACCAGACATCCTACCAGACATCTTACTAAACATCCTACTAAACATCCTACCAAACATCCTACTAGACATCCTACTAGACATCCTAGACATCAGACATCATACCAAACATCCTACTTCATAACATCCTACCAGACATCCTACTAGACATCCTACCAAACATCCTAACATCCTACTAGACATCATACCAAACATCACTACATCAAACATCCTACCATCCTAGACATCCTACTAAACATCCTACTAACACATCCTACTAGACATCAAACATCATACCAAACATCCTACTAGACATCATACCAAACATCCTACTAGACATCCTACTAGACATCATACCAAACATCCTACTAGACATCATACCAAACATCCTACTAGACATCCTACTAGACATCAACTAAACATCCTACATCCTACCAGACATCCTACTAGACATCATACCAAACATCCTACTAGACATCCTACTAGACATCCTACTAAACATCCTAGACATCATACCAAACATCCTACTAGACATCCTACCAAACATCCTACTAGACATCCTACTAACATCATCCTACTAGACATCATACCAAACATCCTACTAGACATCCTATAGACATCAAAAACATCCTACTAGACATCCTACTAGACATCACCAAATCATCATCTACTAGACATCCTACTAACATCATCCTACTAGACATCCTACTAGACATCATACCTAACATCCTACTAGACATCCTACTAGACATCATACCTAACATCCTACTAGACATCCTACTAGACATCAAACATCCTACCAAACATCATACCAAACATCATACCAAACATCCTACTAGACATCCTACTAGACATCCTACTAGACATCATACCAAACATCATACCAAACATCATACCAAACATCATACCAAACATCCTACTAGACATCCTAAACATCCTACTAGACATCCTACTAGACATCCTACTAGACATCATACCAAACATCATACCAAACATCATACTAAACATCCTACTAGACATCATACTAAACATCCTACTAGACATCCTACTAGACATCATACCAACCATCCTACTAGACATCCTACTAGACATCATACTAAACATCCTACTAGACATCATACTAAACATCCTACTAGACATCATACCAAACATCCTACTAGACATCCTACTAGACATCCTAAACATCCTACTAGACATCATACCAAACATCCTACTAAACATCCTACTAGACATCATACCAAACATCCTACTAGACATCCTACTAGACATCCTACTAGACATCATACCAAACATAAACATCATACTAAACATCCTACTAGACATCCTACTAGACATCCTACCAAACATCCTACTAGACATCATACATCCTAAACATCATACCAAACATCATACATCAAACATCATACTAGACATCATACCAAACATCCTACTAGACATCCTAGACATCCTACAAGACATCATACCTAACATCCTACTAGACATCCTACTAGACATCATACCAAACATCATACCAAACATCCTACTAGACATCCTAAACATCCTAAGACATCATCATCATACCAAACATCATAAACATCCTACTAGACATCCTACAAGACATCATACCTAACATCCTACTAGACATCCTACTAGACATCATACTCCTATCAAACATCCTACTAGACATCATACTAAACATCCTAAGACATCCTACCAGACATCCTACTAGACATCATACCAAACATCCTACTAGACATCATACCAAACATCCTACTAGACATCATACCAAACATCCTACTAGACATCATACCAAACATCCTACAAGACATCCTAACATCATACCAAACATCCTACTAGACATCATACCAAACATCCTACTAGACATCCTACTAGACATCATACCAAACATCCTACTAGACATCATACCAAACATCATACCAAACATCCTACTAGACATCATACCAAACATCCCACTAGACATCATACCAAACATCCTACTAGACATCATACCAAACATCCTACTAGACATCATACCAAACATCCTACTAGACATCATACCAAACATCCTACTAGACATCATACCAAACATCCTACTAGACATCCTACTAGACATCATACCAAACATCCTACTAGACATCATACCAAACATCCTACTAGACATCATACCAAACATCCTACTAGACATCATACCAAACATCCTACTAGACATCCTACTAGACATCCTACTAAACATCCTACTAGACATCATACCAAACATCCTACTAGACATCCTACCAAACATACTCCTAGACATCCTACTAGACATCCTACTAGACATCCTACTAGACATCCGAGACATCATACCAACCATCCTACTAGACATCCTACCAAACATCCTCCTCGACATCATACCAAACATCCTACTGAACATCATACCAAACATCCTCCTAGACATCCTACTAGAATCCTACTAAACATCTGAGATATCATACTAGACATCCTACTAGACATCCTACTAAACATCCTACTAGACATCCTACTAGACATCATACCAAACATCCTACTAGACATCCTACTAGACATCCTACCAGACATCCTACCAGACATCTTACTAAACATCCTACTAAACATCCTACCAAACATCCTACTAGACATCCTACTAGACATCCTAGACATCATACCAAACATCCTACTTAACATCCTACCAGACATCCTACTAGACATCCTACCAAACATCCTACTTAACATCCTACCAGACATCCTACTAGACATCATACCAAACATCCTACTAGACATCCTACTAGACATCCTACTAGACATCATACCAAACATCCTACTTAACATCCTACCAGACATCCTACTAGACATAATACCAAACATCCTACTAGACATCCTACTAGACATCCTACTAGACATCCTACTAGACATCCTACTAGACATCCTACTAGACATCATACCAAACATCATACCTAACATCCTACTAGACATCATACCAAACATCCTACTAGACATCCTACTAGACATCATACCTAACATCCTACTAGACATCATACCTAACATCCTACTAGACATCATACCAAACATCCTACTAGACATCCTACTAGACATCCTACTAGACATCCTACTAGACATCCTACTAGACATCCTACTAGACATCATACCAAACATCCTACTAGACATCATACCAAACATCCTACTAGACATCCTACTAGACATCATACCTAACATCCTACTAGACATCCTACTAGACATCCTACTAGACATCCTACTAGACATCCTACTAGACATCATACATCAACTACATCCTACTAGACATCCTACTAGACATCCTACCTAACATCCTACTAGACATCCTACTAGACATCATACCTAACATCCTACTAGACATCCTACTAGACATCATACCTAACATCCTATTAGACATCATACCTAACATCCTACTAGACATCATACCTAACATCCTACTAGACATCCTACTAGACATCCTACTAGACATCCTACTAGACATCATACCAAACATCATACCAAACATCATACCAAACATCCTACTAGACATCCTACTAGACATCCTACTAGACATCATACCAAACATCATACCAAACATCCTACTAGACATCCTAAACATCCTACTAGACATCCTACTAGACATCCTACTAGACATCCTACTAGACATCATACCAAACATCATACTAAACATCCTACTAGACATCATACTAAACATCCTACTAGACATCCTACTAGACATCATACCTAACATCCTACTAGACATCCTACTAGACATCCTACTAGACATCATACCAAACATCATACCAAACATCATACCAAACATCATACCAAACATCCTACTAGACATCATCCTACTAGACATCCTACTAACATCCTACTAGACATCCTACTAGACATCCTACTAGACATCCTACTAGACATCCTACTAGACTAGACATCCTACTAGACATCATACAAACATCCTACTAGACATCATACTAAACATCCTACTAGACATCATACCTAACATCCTACTAGACATCCTACTAACATCCTACTAGACATCCTAACATCCTACTAGACATCATACAAACATCCTACATCATAACATCCTACATCATACCAAACATCATACCAAACATCCTACTAGACATCATACTAAACATCCTACTAGACATCCTACTAGACATCATACCAAACATCCTACTAGACATCATACCAAACATCATACCAAACATCCTACTAGACATCCTACTAGACATCCTACTAGACATCATACCTAACATCCTACTAGACATCCTACTAGACATCATACTAAACATCATACCAAACATCCTACTAGACATCCTAAACATCCTACTAGACATCCTACTAGACATCCTACTAGACATCATACCAAACATCCTACTAGACATCATACCAAACATCATACCAAACATCCTACTAGACATCCTACTAGACATCCTACAGACATCATACCAAACATCCTACTAGACATCCTACTAGACATCATACCAAACATCCTACCAAACATCCTACTAGACATCCTACTAGACATCCTACCACATCCTACTAGACATCATACTCCTACTAGACATCATACAAACATCCTACTAGACATCATACCTAACATCCTACTAGACATCATACCAAACATCATACTAAACATCCTACTAGACATCCTACTAGACATCCTACTAGACATCATACCTAACATCCTACTAGACATCCTACTAGACATCCTACTAGACATCATACTAGACATCATACTAAACATCCTACTAAACATCATACTAAACATCCTACTAGACATCCTACTACATCATAAAACATCCTACTAGACATCCTACTAGACATCAACTACATCATACTAAACATCCTACTAACATCCTACTAGACATCATACTACATCATACCAAACATCCTACTAGACATCCTACTAGACATCATACTAAACATCATACTAAACATCCTACTAGACATCCTACTAGACATCATACCTAACATCCTACTAGACATCCTACTAGACATCATACTAAACATCATACTAAACATCCTACTAGACATCCTACTAGACATCATACCTAACATCCTACTAGACATCCTACTAGACATCATACTAAACATCATACTAACATCATCCTCCTACTAGACATCCTAAACATAGACATCATACTAAACATCATACATAAACATCCTACTAGACATCATACTAAACATCCTACTAGACATCATACCAAACATCCTACTAGACATCATACTAAACATCCTACTAGACATCATACTAAACATCCTACTAAACATCCTACTAGACATCCTACTAACATCATCATCAACCAAACATCCTACTCCTAGACATCATACTAAACATCCTACTAGACATCCTACTAACATCATACTAAACATCCTACTAAACATCATACTAAACATCCTACTAGACATCATACTAAACATCCTACTAGACATCATACTAAACATCCTACTAGACATCATACTAAACATCCTACTAGACATCACTAAACATCCTACTAGACATCATACTAAACATCCTACTAGACATCATACTAAACATCCTACTAGACATCATACTAGACATCATACTAAACATCCTACTAGACATCATACTAAACATCCTACTAGACATCCTACTAGACATCCTACTAGACATCATACCTAACATCCTACTAGACATCCTACTAGACATCATACCAAACATCCTACTAAACATCCTACTAGACATCATACCAAACATCCTACTAGACATCCTAAACATCCTACTAGACATCATACCAAACATCATACCAAACATCCTACTAGACATCATACCAAACATCATACCAAACATCCTACTAGACATCCTACTAGACATCCTACTAGACATCATACCAAACATCCTACTAGACATCCTACTAGACATCATACCAAACATCATACCAAACATCCTACTAGACATCCTAAACATCCTACTAGACATCATACCAAACATCCTACTAGACATCATACCAAACATCCTACTAGACATCATACCAAACATCATACCAAACATCCTACTAGACATCCTACTAGACATCCTACAAGACATCATACCTAACATCCTACTAGACATCCTACTAGACATCATACCAAACATCCTACTAAACATCCTACTAGACATCCTACTAGACATCATACCTAAACATCCTACTAGACATCCTACTAGACATCCTACTAAACATCATACCAAACATCCTACTAGACATCATACCAAACATCCTACTAGACATCATACCTAACATCCTACTAGACATCATACCAAACATCCTACAAGACATCCTACTAGACATCATACCAAACATCCTACTAGACATCATACCAAACATCCTACTAGACATCCTACTAGACATCATACCAAACATCATACCAAACATCCTACTAGACATCATACCAAACATCCTACTAGACATCATACCAAACATCCTACTAGACATCATACCAAACATCCTACTAGACATCATACCAAACATCCTACTAGACATCATACCAAACATCCTACTAGACATCATACCAAACATCCTACTAGACATCCTACTAGACATCATACCAAACATCCTACTAGACATCATACCAAACATCCTACTAGACATCCTACTAGACATCATACCAAACATCCTACTAGACATCATACCAAACATCCTACTAGACATCATACCAAACATCCTACTAGACATCCTACTAGACATCATACCAACCATCCTACTAGACATCCTACCAAACATCCTACTGAACATCATACCAAACATCCTACTAGACATCCTACTAGAATCCTACTAAACATCTACTAGATATCATACCAAACATCATACCAAACATCCTACTAGACATCCTACTAGACATCCTACCAGACATCCTACCAGACATCTACTAAACATCCTACTAGACATCCTACTAGACATCATACCAAACATCCTACTAGACATCATACTAAACATCCTAAACATCCTACTAGACATCCTACTAGACATCATACCAAACATCCTACTAGACATCCTACTAGACATCATACCAGACATCCTACTAGACATCATACCAAACATCCTACTAGACATCCTACTAGACATCCTACTAGACATCCTACTAGACATCATACCAAACATCCTACTAGACATCCTACTAGACATCCTACTAAACATCCTAGACATCCTACTAGACATCCTACCAAACATCCTACCAAACATCCTACTAGACATCCTACTAGACATCCTACTAGACATCCTACTAGACATCCTACCAGACATCCTGCCTAAACATCCTACCAAACATCCTAGACATCCTACCAAACATCCTACCAGACATCCTACTAGACATCCTACCAAACATCCTACTAGACATCCTACAAAACATCCTACCAGACATCCTACTAGACATCCTACAAAACATCCTACCAGACATCCTACTAGACATCCTACCAAACATCCTACTAGACATCCTACAAAACATCCTACCAGACATCCTACTAGACATCCTACAAAACATCCTACTACACATCCTACCCGACATCCTACCAGACATCCTACCCAACATCCTACTAAACATCCTACTAGACATCCTACTAGACATCCTACTAGACATCCTACTAGACATCCTACTAGACATCTAGTCAAAGTAGGTTATAGATGTAGTGAAATCAAACCGTTTATAAGACGTAGGTCTAAAGCTCTTATGCCACGACACAATACCAGCTGTAAGGAGCCTTTGGATCCCCCATGTAGGCTATATACTTGGCTTATAATGATCTGTGAAGCATGTATATACTGGTCTTCATGAATGCCCTCATAAAGCCTCAATATGGTAATTAGCTGTCTGTTAAAAGAGGGACTGTAGCAACAGGAGGAACACCGTTAGAGATCTGTTGATAAACGGGCCTCCGTCAACAGAACAGTATAATTAAACTACAGGAATGAACGACGGAGAGAATGTTTTGTTTTCCCCTCTTCCGGAGAGTTCTGGAATGTTGCTGATTATAGCGGTGCTCGTCCACAGACCCTGACGGACATACAGGGACACAGCGTCTGGTTGGCCACGGCAACCGACCAACCGCTGGCCCGGATGGAGGGAAGGGGGATCCGAGAGTGAGCTGAGGGGTAAAGGGAGAGGCCTAGTCACTTCCTGTCAGAGAGCAGGAGAGGAGCGTGTTCTGAAAGAGGAAGTGTATTGTTGGGAAATGGAGCTGATACCATGAAAATCCTGGTGAAGCTACGATAATGTACTGACAGTCGGGTTGTTATACTGATACTCACACACAGTGTGAACAGACAGACAGACAGACAGACAGACAGACAGACAGACAGACAGACAGACAGACAGACAGACAGACAGACAGACAGACAGACAGACAGACAGACAGACAGACAGACAGACAGACAGACAGACAGACAGACAGACAGACAGACAGACAGACAGACAGACAGACAGACAGACAGACAGACAGACAGACAGACAGACAGACAGACAGACAGACAGACAGACAGACAGAGAATCTCCCAGAGTCCCCTAAGCAGTAATCAGGAAGTCTTCATTAAAACAAACAGCTGATATGGCATGTCTCTGTATTTCCTATCAAATCAAAGATTATTGGTCACGTACACAGTTCAGCAGAGGTTGTTACGAGCTCTTAACGATACGGTAAAATGTCAAGCAACTACATCAAAAAATCTGAAACAAGAAATGTCGTAACAAATCCAAATGAACAACCCAAATAACACTGTAACAGTAATCCAAATGAACAACCCAAATAACACTGTAACAGTAATCCAAATGAACAACCCAAATAACACTGTAACAGTAATCCAGTAGATATACTAGTTATATAGGATGGTGTAATAAATAGACAGTAGTTATATAGGATGGTGTACAACCCAAATAACACTGTATAGACAGTAGTATATAGATGGTGTGTACAGACAGTAGTTATATAGGATGGTGTGTATAGACAGTATAGACAGTAGTTATATAGGATGGTGTGTATAGACAGTATAGACAGTAGTTATATAGGATGGTGTGTATAGACAGTAGTTATATAGGATGGTGTGTATAGACAGTATAGACAGTAGTTATATAGGGATGGTGTGTATAGACAGTAGTTATATAGGATGGTGTGTATAGACAGTAGTTATATAGGGATGGTGTGTATAGACAGTAGTTATATAGGATGGTGTGTATAGACAGTATAGACAGTAGTTATATAGGATGGTGTGTATAGACAGTAGTTATATAGGATGGTGTCTATAGACAGTAGTTATATAGGATGGTGTGTATAGACAGTAGTTATTATAGGATGGTGTGTATAGACAGTAGTTATATAGGATGGTGTGTATAGACAGTATAGACAGTAGTTATATAGGATGGTGTGTATAGACAGTATAGACAGTAGTTATATAGGATGGTGTGTATAGACAGTAGTTATATAGGTGGTGTGTATAGACAGTAGTTATATAGGATGGTGTCTATAGACAGTATAGACAGTAGTTATATAGGATGGTGTGTATAGACAGTATAGTTAGTTATATAGGATGGTGTGTATAGACAGTAGTTATATAGGGATGGTGTGTATAGACATAGTATAGACAGTAGTTATATAGGATGGTGTGTATAGACAGTAGTTATATAGGATGGTGTGTATGTATAGACAGTAGTTATATAGGGATGGTGTCTATAGACAGTAGTTATATAGGATGGTGTGTATAGACAGTAGTTATATAGGATGGTGTGTATAGACAGTAGTTATATAGGATGGTGTGTATAGACAGTAGTTATATAGGATGGTGTGTATAGACAGTAGTTATATAGGATGGTGTGTATAGACAGTAGTTATATAGGATGGTGTGTATAGACAGTAGTTATATAGGGATGGTGTGTATAGACAGTAGTTATATAGGGATGGTGTGTATAGACAGTAGTTATATAGGAGGGTGTGTATAGACAGTAGTTATATAGGATGGTGTGTATAGACAGTAGTTATATAGGATGGTGTGTATAGACAGTAGTTATATAGGATGGTGTGTATAGACAGTAGTTATATAGGATGGTGTGTATAGACAGTAGTTATATAGGGATGGTGTGTATAGACAGTATAGACAGTAGTTATATAGGATGGTGTCTATAGAAAGTAGTTATATAGGATGGTGTGTATAGACAGTAGTTATATAGGATGGTGTGTATAGACAGTATAGACAGTAGTTATATAGGATGGTGTGTATAGACAGTAGTTATATAGGGATGGTGTGTATAGACAGTAGTTATACAGGATGGTGTGTATAGACAGTAGTTATATAGGATGGTGTGTATAGACAGTAGTTATATAGGATGGTGTGTATAGACAGTAGTTATATAGGATGGTGTGTATAGACAGTAGTTATATAGGATGGTGTGTATAGACAGTAGTTATATAGGATGGTGTGTATAGACAGTAGTTATATAGGATGGTGTGTATAGACAGTAGTTATATAGGATGGTGTCTATAGACAGTAGTTATATAGGATGGTGTCGACACAGCTGTATTGAGACAACAGCATGTTTCCACCAACAGAAGTATATATACAGTCCAGTTTAGATGCACTCCTCCTCCTGGCCAACCCCTTACATCTGTTACGGTTCGACAGGAAGAGGAAGTGATGGTGTAATAAACTATTCCTTCTCCTTTAAGGTGACCTGACCTGACCTCAACCCCCTTTAATGCCTAATCCGAAGATCTCTCTCCTCTTTATCGATGCCTGCGGCATGTGATCGCTTCTCTGCCCAACTCACGGCCGTCATGATGACTGGTACCAGTCTGTGTCTCTTCTCCTCCCAGAGGATCCCTGATGTCTGACAATAACATATCATGACATAATGTAAACGTTATACATTACCCTCTCTCCCTCAGTGACATATCCTGACATAATGTAAACGTAATACATTACCCTCTCTCCCTCAGTGACATATCCTGACATAATGTAAACGTTACACATTACCCTCTCTCCCTCAGTGACATATCCTGACATAATGTAAACGTTATACATTACCCTCTCTCCCTCAGTGACATATCCTGACATAATGTAAACGTTATACATTACCCTCTCTCCCTCAGTGACATATCCTGACATAATGTAAACGTTATACATTACCCTCTCTCCCTCAGTGACATATCCTGACATAATGTAAACGCTATACATTACCCTCAGTGACATATCCTGACATAATGTAAACGTAATACATTACCCTCTCTCCCTCAGTGACATATCCTGACATAATGTAAATATAATACATTACCCTCTCTCCCTCAGTGACATATCCTGACATAATGTAAACGTTACACATTACCCTCTCTCCCTCAGTGACATATGCTGACATAATGTAAACGTTACACATTACCCTCTCTCCCTCAGTGACATATCCTGACATAATGTAAACGTAATACATTACCCTCTCTCCCTCAGTGACATATCCTGACATAATGTAAATATAATACATTACCCTCTCTCCCTCAGTGACATATCCTGACATAATGTAAACGCTATACATTACCCTCAGTGACATATCCTGACATAATGTAAACGTAATACATTACCCTCTCTCCCTCAGTGACATATCCTGACATAATGTAAACGTTATACATTACCCTCTCTCCCTCAGTGACATATCCTGACATAATGTAAACGTAATACATTACCCTCTCTCCCTCAGTGACATATCCTGACATAATGTAAACGTAATACATTACCCCCTCTCCCTCAGTGACATATCCTGACATAATGTAAACGTAATACATTACCCTCTCTCCCTCAGTGACATATCCTGACATAATGTAAATATAATACATTACCCTCTCTCCCTCAGTGACATATCCTGACATAATGTAAATATAATACATTACCCTCTCTCTCTCAGTGACATATCCTGACATAATGTAAATGTAATACATTACCCTCTCTCTCTCAGTGACATATCCTGACATAATGTAAATATAATACATTACCCTCTCTCCCTCAGTGACATATCCTGACATAATGTAAACGCTATACATTACCCTCAGTGGCATATCCTGACATAATGTAAACATTATACATTACCCTCAGTAACATATCCTGACATAATGTAAACGTAATACATTACTCTCTCTCCCTCAGTGACATATCCTGACATAATGTAAACGTTATACATTACCCCCTCTCCCTCAGTGACATGACTAAGTATATTTCGTATTCTCAGGAACCCAACAACACAAATGAAGTGGGTAAAACAGTATGTAAACATCCTTAAAGTGACCAGTGTTCAATGTCTATGAACATAGGGCAGCAGTCTCTAAGGTGCAGGGTAGATTACCGGGTGGTAGCCGGCTAGTAACAGTGACTAAGGTTCAGGGTAGATTACCGGGTGGTAGCCGGCTAGTAACAGTGACTAAGGTTCAGGGTAGATTACCGGGTGGTAGCCGGCTAGTAACAGTGACTAAGGTGCAGGGTAGATTACCGGGTGGTAGCCGGCTAGTAACAGTGACTAAGGTTCAGGGTAGATTACCGGGTGGTAGCCGGCTAGTAACAGTGACTAAGGTTCAGGGTAGATTACCGGGTGGTAGCCGGCTAGTAACAGTGACTAAGGTTCAGGGCAGGGTACTGGGCGGAGGCTAGTAACAGTGACTATAGTTCAGGGTACTGGGGGGAGACTAGTAACAGTGACTATAGTTCAGGGTACTGGGGGGAGGCTAGTAACAGTGACTATAGTTGAGGGTACTGGGCGGAGGCTAGTAACAGTGACTATAGTTCAGGGTACTGGGGGGAGGCTAGTAACAGTGACTATAGTTCAGGGTACTGGGTGGAGGCTAGTAACAGTGACTATAGTTCAGGGTACTGGGCGGAGGCTAGTAACAGTGACTATAGTTCAGGGCAGGGTACTGGGCGGAGGCTGGCTAGTGGTGACTGTTTAACAGTCTGATGGCCTGGAGATAGAAACTGTTTTTTCAGTCTCTCGGTCCCTGCTTTGATGCACCTGCAGTTTCTCCACCTTCCAGACGGTAGCAGGGTGAACAGGCCGTGACCCGGTGGCTGAGGTCCTCGATGATCTTCTAGATGGTAGCAGGGCGAACAGGCCGTGACTCGGGTGGCTGAGGTCCTCGATGATCTTCTAGCATGGATAGAACTAGTATAGCTAGTTGTCTCTCCCTAGAGCAGGCACGAACAGGCACCCAGTGGTCTCTCCCTAGACCAGGCACTAACAGGGTTTGATACCGGTTCTCTATAGTCCATCCTCCTCCATAACATCTGGACATATGATGAGGGGAACCACACTGTTTCTTCACCCACTCAGACATGACAGATGGATGACAGAGAGGGAGCGAGAGGGAAAAGGTCAATGGTTGTCGCGTGGCTTTGTAAACAGGCCCTCAGAAAGTGAGTCCATTATGTGGCTTTGTAAACAGGCCCTGAAAGAGCAGGCTCTCATCAGTAAGATAGGAGTACTGGAGTAGCTATGACTCAGAGAAGCATTGCTCACCCTCCTCCTCCTCCTAGGGATCGAGGTCAGACACCGTTAATGAAGTTACTCAATGTCTCTTTTTCACGTGTCCAATTCAATGCCCTCCCTCACCTTTCTCTCACGATTTTCTCCAGTGTGCGTGCGTGTGTGTGTGTGAGTGCGTGCGTGCGTGTGTGTGTGAGTGCGTGTGTGTGTGTGTCTGTGTGCACGTGTGTCCTACACAAGCAAATAGAATCATGAATCCATTGTTCTTCCCACGTGAAAGTTTCCTCAACCAGTGGTATTAATAGATCACTGATGTCCACGTTAAAGTTTCCTCAACCAGTGGTATTAATAGATCACTGATGTCCACGTTAAAGTTTCCTCGTTAAAGTTTCCTCAACCAGTGGTATTAACAGATCACTGACGTCCACGTTAAAGTTTCCTCAACCAGTGGTATTAATAGATCCCTGACATCCACGTTAAAGTTTCCTCGTTAAAGTTTCCTCATTAAAGTTTCCTCATTAAAGTTTCCTCGTTAAAGTTTCCTCGTTAAAGTTTCCTCAACCAGTGGTATTAACAGATCACTGATGTCCATGTTAAAGTTTCCGCAACCAGTGGTATTAATACATCCCTGACATCCACGTTAAAGTTTCCTCAACCAGTGGTATTAACAGATCACTGATGTCCATGTTAAAGTTTCCTCAACCAGTGGTATTAATAGATCACTGATGTCCACGTTAAAGTTTCCTCAACCAGTGGTATTAATACATCACTGATGTCCACGTTAAAGTTTCCTCAACCAGTGGTATTAAACAGATCACGTTAAAGTTTCCTCAACCAGTGGTATTAATAGATCACTGATGTCCACGTTAAAGTTTCCTCAACCAGTGGTATTAAAAGATCACTGATGTCCACGTTAAAGTTTCCACGTTAAAGTTTCCACAACCAGTGAGGAATAATTCACTGGTCATTACTGTGAGACAGTGAATTATCAGTGAAAAAAAATCTGTCTGTAAACAATTGTTGGAAAAATTACTTGCTGTCCCCAGTCCACCTGGCCATGCTCCTGCTCCAGTTTCAACTGTTCTGCCTTACTATTATTCAACCATGCTGGTCATTTATGAACATTTGAACATCTTGGCCACGTTCTGTTATAATCTCCACCTGGCACAGCCAGAAGAGGACTGGCCACCCCACATATGCTCTCTCTAATTCTCTCTTTCTTTCTCTCTCTCGGAGGACCTGAGCCCTAGGACCGTGCCCCAGGACTACCTGACATGATGGCTCCTTGCTGTCCCCAGTCCATCTGACTGTGCTGCTGCTCCAGTTTCAACTGTTCTGCCTTATTATTATTTGACCATGCTGGTCATTTATGAACATTTGAACATCTTGGTCATGTTCTGTTATAATCTCTACCCGGCACAGCCAGAAGAGGACTGGCCACCCCACATAGCCCGGTTCCTCTCTAGGTTTCTTCCTAGGTTTTGGCCTTTCTAGGGAGTTTTTCCTAGCCACCGTGCTTTTACACCTGCATTGTTTGCTGTTTGGGGTTTTAGGCTGGGTTTCTGTACAGCACTTTGAGATATCAGCTGATGTACGAAGGGCTATATAAATAAATTTGATTTGATTTGATTTGATTTGACTTGTGTCATGCACAAAGTAGATGTCCTAATCATCTTGCCAAAACTGTAGTTTGTTAACAAGAGATTTGTGGAGTGGTTGAAAAACTAGTTTTAATGACTCCAATCTAAGTATACTGTATGTAAACTTCCAACTTCAGCTGTATGTGTTCAGCACTTTTGAAATCTACAGCGACAGAATTCTGAACACGGGCCATTCTTACAGGATTCTCCCTGTACACCAAGTCATAACCATAGGATAAATAAAGGGGGCATATAATCAGACAATGAAAGCTATTACAATATTAGATAATGACATTTCTCTAAAACAGGCTATAGGCTACATGTGCACCACCAAGTCAGAACAGTTGGTGAAATTATGAGGGGGAAAGTGACAAAATTATTCGGGGAGGCACATGTGCTACTAACAGCTTACTACACAACATACACTTAGTATTACTTTCTTAGCTACAGTATACATATCTCCCTGGCATATTTTAAGCCAGCAGCATACCACCCTGCATACCACTGCTGGCTTGCATCTGAAGCTAAGCAGGGCTGGTCCTGGTCAGTTCCTGGATGGGAGACCAGATGCTGCTGGAAGTGGTGTTGGAGGGCCAGTAGGACGCACTCTTTCCTTTGGTCTAAAAAAATATCCCAATGCCCCAGGGCAGTGATTGGGGACACTGCCCTGTGTAGGGTGCCTTCTTTTGGAAGGGACGTTAAACGGGTGTCCTGACTCTCTGAGGTCATTAAAGATCCCATGGCACTTATTGTAAGAGTAAGAGTAACCCTGGTGTCCTGGCTAAATTCCCATTATGGCCCTCAAACTATCACGGTCACCTAATAATCCCCAGTTTACAATTGGCACATTCATCCCCCTCCTCTCCCCTGTAACTATTCCCCAGGTCGTTGCTGCAAATGAGAATGTGTTCTCAGTCAACTTACCTGGTAAAATAACGGATAAATAAATATTACCTCATTTATGTAGCAGCATACAAGACATGTTTTGGACTCACCTTGTTGTGCTCTGCTCACTTGAACAGGAAGGTGGCACTGCGGTCCTTCGTGGACAAATTTTGTCATCGAACTTTGTCAAAGTCTGGCATTCTCTGAATTTATGATGCTTTCAAGACAACTGGGATCTCGGGGGAAAAAACAAGGTTGAATAATGACGTCGGTGATCTTCAGGTCGGAGCTCTAGAAAGAGGCCAGAGTTCCCGACTTGGAATTCAGAGTTGGATAACTGTACATAACGTTCCCAGTTGTCTTGAACTCACTGAAGTCCCACATTTCCCAGGTCCGAGTTTCCAGTTGTTTTGAACTCACTGAAGTCCCACATTTCCCAGGTCCGAGTTTCCAGTTGTCTTGAACTCACTGAAGTCATGCTGAATTGACAGCATGACCCATGTCGAATGTTTATCTATTTAAGCCTGGAAAAGAGACCCTTCAACCCAGACTTGGACCACACATCCACTCCATTGAATAGCAGGCTAGTGACTGCTTTGCAATGCTTGCAGTTAATCACTGACCCCTGAATTTGCTATTTCAGTCCAATCAAAGCTACTGTAGATATAACGTGATTTGAGGTCACTTTATCTGTGGCCAATGACATTGAGCCTTCTTGGATGGGCACTTCCAATGTAACTTCCTTCTACTTTATTGTGGTCGTTACCGTAGAAACGGCAGTTGTTTGACCTGTTGCCCTCATGCCCTTATAGGTCATTTATATCAACTCAGTTGCACCACTACATTCTCCCTCATTTCAGTAGAATCGCCATTTTGTCTGTCTAATTAGACTTGTGAAAAATCAGCTGAAATCAAAACCAGCTGAAATGTATTGATCAGGGGTGCGTCCCCAAATGGAAGTGTGTTCCCTATGCAGTGCACTACTTTTGAGCCCTGTGGGCCACCATAACGGGAATAGGGTGCCATTTGGGATGCAAACCCAGTTCTATGCATGCTATACTAGTTCTATGCATGCTATACTAGTTCTATCCACGCTATACTAGTTCTATCCACGCTATACTAGTTCTATGCATGCTACACTAGTTCTATGCATGCTACACTAGTTCTATGCACGCTATACTAGTTCTATGCACGCTATACTAGTTCTATGCACGCTATACTAGTTCTATGCACGCTATACTAGTTCTATCCACGCTATACTAGTTCTATCCACGCTATACTAGTTCTATCCACGCTATACTAGTTCTATCCACGCTATACTAGTTCTATCCACGCTATACTAGTTCTATCCAGCTATACTAGTTCTAACCATACTAGTTCTATCCAGCTATACTAGTTCTATCCAGCTATACTAGTTCTATCCATGCTATACTAGTTCTATCCAGCTATACTAGTTCTAACCATCCATCCATGCTATACTAGTTCTATCCATGCTATACTAGTTCTATCCATGTTACTATTCTATCCAGCTATACTAGTTCTAACCATGCTATACTAGTTCTATCCATGCTATACTAGTTCTATCCATGCTATACTAGTTCTATCCATACTAGTTCTATACTAGTTCTATCCATGCTATACTAGTTCTATCCATGCTATACTAGTTCTAACCATGCTATACTAGTTCTATCCATGCTATACTAGTTCTATCCATGCTATACTAGTTCTATCCATGCTATACTAGTTCTATCCATGCTATACTAGTTCTATCCATGCTATACTAGTTCTATCCACTATACTAGTTCTATCCATGCTATACTAGTTCTATCCATGCTATACTAGTTCTATCCATGCTATACTAGTTCTATCCATGCTATACTAGTTCTATCCATGCTATACTAGT
>NW_025747775.1:0-46606 GCF_021184085.1 Oncorhynchus gorbuscha | reverse complement strand
GGAACCCAAGAGTTAACACGCACAGGAACCCAAGAGTGAACACGCACAGCAACCCAAGAGTTAACACGCACAGGAACCCAAGAGTTAACACGCACAGGAACCCAAGAGTTAACACGCACAGGAACCCAAGAGTTATGTATGTTATGTATGTATGTATGTATGTATGTATGTATGTATGTATGTATGTATGTATGTATGTATGTATGTATGTATGTATGTATGTATGTATGTATGTATGTATGTATGTATGTATGTGTGTGTGTGTGTGTGTGTGTGTGTGTGTGTGTGTGTGTGTGTGTGTGTGTGTGTGTGTGTGTGTGTGTGTGTGTGTGTGTGTGTGTGTGTGTGTGTGTGTGTGTGTGTGTGTGTGTGTGTGTGTGTGTGTGTGTATGTATGTATGTATGTATGTATGTATGTATGTATGTATGTTCTGGATGGAGGAAGACAGTGGAGGAGCAGGACAGAGGGGTACAGTATGTTCTGGATGGAGGAAGACAGTGGAGGAGCAGGACAGAGGGGTACAGTATGTTCTGGATGGAGGAAGACAGTGGAGGAGCAGGACAGAGGGGTACAGTATGTTCTGGATGGAGGAAGACAGTGGAGGAGCAGGACAGAGGGGTACAGTATGTTCTGGATGGAGGAAGACAGTGGAGGAGCAGGACAGAGGGGTACAGTATGTTCTGGATGGAGGAAGACAGTGGAGGAGCAGGACAGAGGGGTACAGTATGTTCTGGATGGAGGAAGACAGTGGAAGAGCAGGACAGAGGGGTACAGTATGTTCTGGATGGAGGAAGACAGTGGAGGAGCAGGACAGAGGGGTACAGTATGTTCTGGATGGAGGAAGACAGTGGAGGAGCAGGACAGAGGGGTACAGTATGTTCTGGATGGAGGAAGACAGTGGAAGAGCAGGACAGAGGGGTACAGTATGTTCTGGATGGAGGAAGACAGTGGAGGAGCAGGACAGAGGGGTACAGTATGTTCTGGATGGGCTGAGGTTGTTCAGTGCATCACATTTACTTTGTGGTGGAAGGGAGCCGCAAATAAAAATCAGTCTGAAATTATTTTTGTGAATCAACCTATAATAACATTTATGACACTTTGGTGTACAGTAATACAACTGTGACTACATAAGGCTGTCTGATACCCCAGGTTCTGAGTGAAATCCACTAAAAGCTTTTTCCATAACCAACTACATAGACATACTGCATTATCAATAATGTGTTATGTTGACAAATCAGCAGCAGCCATATTGACCATAGTCTAAAAAATGTTCCTGATAACCAATAATAGTTTAACATACATTCTTAGAAAAAGAGGTTACTTATAGAACCAAAAAGAGTTCAATCACTTGCTTCATATATGGAACCCATGGGATAAACTGCCACCTGCAGTTATGTCATGTTAGCAAGTCCAATCCAGCAGACTACTTCAAAATAGTGAAAGCCCTCAGTAATGTTGACTTGCTAAAACAGGTTTTGGTCCAAGTGTCTATATACCTCTCTGGTTATAAAGGACATCTGAATGCTCATCAAACAAACAGCTTTAAATAACAGTGGACAGGACATCAACATCGTAATGTATTTATTCTATACATAGACAAGTCTTACATTCCTGAGTCGCCCCTAAAAGGGAGCGTGGAGTTGGCTAATGCTTCCAGAGTTAACATCACCGTCCGACAATACCCCCGGACAGGACCAAACAGGCAGGAGAGAACCCCACCCACATTGCCAAAACACAGCCTCCACACCACTAGAGGGATATCTTCAACCACCGACTTACAATCCTGAGACAAGGCCGAGTATAGACCACGAAGATCTCCCCCGCGGCACGAACCCAAAGGGGGCGCCAACCTGGACAGGAAGACCACGGCAGTGACTCAAACCACTCAAGTGACGCACCCCTCCTAGGGACAGCATGGTAGAGCCCCAGTAAGCCAGTGACTCAGCCCCCTAATAGGGTTTGAGGCAGAGAATCCCAGTGGAGAGAGGCGAACCGGCCAGGCAGAGACAGCAAGGGTGGTGTGTTGCTCCAGTGCCTTTCGATTCACTTTCACACTCCTGGGCCAGGCTACACTCAATTATAGGACCTACTGAAGAGATGAGTCTTCAATAAAGACTTAAAGATTGAGACCGAGTCTGTGTCTCACATGGGTAGGCAGACCATTCCATAAAAATGGAGCTCTATAGGAGAAAGCCATGCATCCGGCTGTTTGCTGACAAATTCTAGGGACCGTAAGGAGGCCTGCGTGACAGACCGTAGCGTACGTGTAGGTATGTATGGCAGGACCAAATCAAAAAGATAGGTAGGAGCAAGCCCATGTAATGCTTTGTAGGTTTAGCAGTAAAACCTTGAAGTCAGCCCTTGCCTTAACAGGAAGCCAGTGTAGAGAGGCTAGCACTGGAGTAATGTGATCCAAATTTGGTTCTAGTCAAGATTCTAGCAGCCGTGTTTAGCACTAACTGAAGTTTATTTAGATTTTTATCCGGGTAGCCAGAAAGTAGAGCATTGCAGTAGTCTAATCTAGAAGTGACAAAAGCATGGATGAATTTCTTCTGCATAATTTTTGGGGGAGAAAGTTCCTGATTTTTGCAATGTTACAAAGATGGAAAAAAGCTATCCTTGACACAGTCTTGATATGTTCGTTAAAAGAGAGATCAGAGTCCAGAGTAACGCCGAGGTCCTTCACAGTTTTATGTGAGATGACTGTACAACTATCAAGATTAATTGTCAGATTCAACAGAAGATCTCTTTGTTTCTTGGGACCTAGAACTAGCATCTCTGTTTTGTCCAAGTTTAAAAGTAGAACATTTGCTGCCATCCACTTCCTTATGTCTGAAACACAGGCTTCCAGGAAGGGCAATTTTGGGGCTTCACCATGTTTCATTGAAATGTAAAGCTGTGTGTTGTCCGCATAGCAGTAAAAGTTGACATTGTGTTTCCCAATGACATCACCAAGAGGTAAAATATATAGTGAAAACAATAGTGGTCCTAAAACGGAGCCTTGAGGAACACTGAAACGTACAGTTAATTTGGACAAACCATCTTCAGAGACAAACTGATATCTTTCCGACAGATAAAATCTAAACCAGGCCAGAACTTGTCCGTGTAGACCAATTTGTGTTTCCAATCTCTCCAAAAGAATGTGGTGATCGATGGTATCAAAAGCAGCAATAAAGCCTAGGAGCACGAGGGCAGATGCAGAGACTCGGTCTGACACCATTAAAAGGTCATTTACCGCCTTCACAAGTGCAGTCTCAGTGCTATGATGGGGTCTATAACCAGACTGAAGTGTTTCGTATACATTGTCTTCAGGAAGGCAGTGAGTTGCTGTGCAACAGCTTTTTCTAAAATGTTTGATTCAATATAGGCCAATACTTTTTTATATTTTCTTGTTCAAGGTTTGGCTTTATCAAGAGAGGCTTTATTACTGCCACTTTTAGTGAATTTGGTACACATCCGGTGGATAGAGAGTCGTTTATTATGTTGAACATAGGAGGGCCAAGCACAGGAAGCAGCTCTTTCAGTAGCTTAGTTGGAATAGGGTCCAGAATGCAGCTTGAAGGATTAGAGGCCATGATTATTTTCATCATTGTGTCAAGAGATATAGTACTAAAACACTTGAGTGTCTCCCTTGATCCTAGGTCCTGGCAGAATTGTGAAGACTCAGGACAACTGAGCATTGGAGAAATATGCAGATTTAAAGAGGAGTCTGTAGTTTGCTTTCTAATGATCATGATCTTTTCGTCAAAGAAGTTAATGAATTTATCACTGCTGAATTGAAAGCTATCTTCTCTTGGGGAAGGCTGCTTTTTAGTTAGCTTTGTGACAGTATCAAAAATAAATGTTGGATTGTTCTTATTTTCCTCAATTAAGTTGGAGAAATAGGATGATCAAGCAGGCGTGAGGGCTCTTCGATACTGCACGGTACTGTCTTTCAAAGCTAGTCAAAGACCGTTCCAATTTTCTCAAAGCTGACTTCAGAGCTCAGGTTTTTCCGGAAACCAGGGAGCTGTCACGGCTGTTTGAAGGAGAGGACCAAGGTGCAGCGTTGTGAGAGTACATTATCTTTTATTAATAATAGAAAATGACGCAGACAAAACAATAAACAATACAAAAACAAACCGTGATGCTCAAAGGCAAAGTGCCATAAAGAAAGTCAACCTCCCACAAACACAGGTGGGAAAAAGGGCACCTAAGTATGGTTCCCAATCAGAGACAACAATAGACAGCTGTCCCTGGTTGAGAACCATTCCCGGCCAAACACAAAGAAATAGAAAACATAGAACACAAAACATAGAATGCCCACCGCAACTCACGCCCTGACCAAACCAAAATAGTGACATAAAAAGGATCTCTAAGGTCAGGATGTGAAAGGAGAAAGTTTATTATGACAATTTGTTTTAGTTTTTAGGGGTTCGGCTGCATCTAGGGTATAACGCAAGGTTAAATTGAGTTCCTCGGTTAGGTGGTTAACTGATTTATGTACTCTGACGTTCTTGGGTATGTGGAGGAAGCCTGGAAGGACATCTAGAGATCTTTGGGTTATCCGAGAATTTATACCACAGCTTTTGATGCTCCTTGGCTGGGGTCAGAGCAGATTTGTTGTTGCGATTGCAAACGTAATAAAATGGTGGTCCGATAGTCTAGGATTATGAGGAAAAACATTAAGATCCACAACATTTATTCCACGGGACAAAACTAGGTCCAGAGTATGACTGTGGCAGTGAGTAGGTCCGGAGACATGTTGGACAAAACCCACTGAGTCGACGATGGCTCCGAAAGCCTTTTGGAATGGATCTGTGGACTTTTCCATGTGAATATTAAAGTCACCAAAAATTTGAATATTATCTGCCATGACTACAAGATCCGATAGGAATTCAGGGATCTCAGTGAGGAACACTGAATATGGCCCAGGAGGCCTGTAAACAGTAGCTATAAAAAGTGATTGAGTAGGCTGCATAGATTTAATGACTACAAACTCAAAAGATGAATACACAGTCGTTTTTGTTTTTGTTGAAATTTGCTAACGTAAATTTTAGCAACACTTCCGCCTTTGCGGGATGAGTGGGGGATATGGTCACTAGTGCAACCAGGAGGAAAGGCCTCATTTAACACCGTAAATTCATCAGGCTTAAGCCATGTTTCAGTCAGGCCAATCACATCAAGATTATGATCAGTGATTCGTAAATTGACTATAACTGCCTTGGAAGTGAGGGATCTAATATTAAGTTGCCCTATTTTGAGATGTGAGATATCACAATGACAGGAATGGAGGAGGTCTTTATTCCAGTGAGATTGCTAAGGCGAACACCGCCATGTTTAGTTTTGCCCAACCTAGATCGAGGCACAGAGAAATGTATATTATTCTCTTTAACTAGGCATGGGGCTTTATTCAACCCCTCTGTCAGCGTTGGTGAGTAGGAACCATATTTTTTACCAAGCACACGACTCAAGTTCCCCTTCTGCTCAGTCAGCCCTGACCTGCATTTCTGCTTTCTGTAAATCCCTCTGTGGTTGTTTTCCAGATGCAAGCAGCCTGGCGGTCAGTGCGGACAGGACAGGGACAGGAATAGAAGAGGTGAAGTTGTTTAGTTTCAGCTTGTGTCCAAATAAGGCGGAACAGTGCACTAATGAAAACATGTTTTTTCTTTGTGTTTGACTGAATTCCAGCATAAGATTTCAAATAATCACATTAAATGAATAATCATTTTTCTCTCTCACCCTCTCCCTCCCTTTGTCATTCCCCAGGACCTGGTTTATTCTGAGATCGTCAGATTCAACATTGACAAGAGGAAAGCACACGACCCATCTGGAGAAGACCAGAAAGATGCAGATGTCAAGCCAGCTGAGGATGTCACCTACTCTGCAGTGGCAGTGGGAAACCAGCATTCTTTAAGGGAAGACACAGTTTACTCTCAGGTAGTGAGAAAGGACTGGGACATAGATGATGTATGGACTGTCTTAGCACAATAACAGTAAAGGGATAACCAGACATCCTTTACAGTATATTCACATACATTTAACTGAAATTATCTTATTGGTGTTGGATTCTGGGCTAAACTTTGAAAATTGCTGTACTAGAGACATGATAGATCAGAAGTAATACTATAGTATCTGAGGGGTTATAGAGAATGGTTGTTACATCAGACGTTAATGGTTATCTGTAGGAGACAGATGGCTTTGGAATATGCTGAGTGGATGGGAAGAAGTCACGGGAGTGCTATAGGTGATACAGTTGGAGAGCTTTGGACTAGACAGCAAGGGGTTGAGGTCAGGTCAGGTCACCTTAGGAACACAGAATGGTTTATTACTCTATCACTTCGTCTTCCTGTTGGACCATAAAAGATGTAAGGATTGGAGAGAAGGAGGAGTGTCTAAATTGGAGTATACAGTTGAAGTCAGAAGTTTACATACTGTCAATACTGTTAATAATTCCTGACATTTAATCCTAGTAATAATTCCCTGTTTTAGGTCAGTTAGGATCAGCACTTTATTTTAAGAATGTGAAATGTCAGAAAAATAGTAGAGAGAAATATTAATTTCATTTACATCATTTACATTTAAGTCATTTAGCAGACGCTCTTATCCAGAGCGACTTACAAATTGGTGCGTTCACCTTATGACATCCAGTGGAGCAGCCACTTTACAATAGTGCATCTAAATCTTAAGGGGGGGGGGGGGTGAGAAGGATTACTTTATCCTATCCTAGGTATTCCTTAAAGAGGTGGGGTTTCAGGTGTCTCCGGAAGGTGGTGATTGACTCCGCTGTCCTGGCGTCGTGAGGGAGTTTGTTCCACCATTGGGGGGGCCAGAGCAGCGAACAGTTTTGACTGGGCTGAGCGGGAACTGTACTTCCTCAGTGGTAGGGAGGCGAGCAGGCCAGAGGTGGATGAACGCAGTGCCCTTGTTTGGGTGTAGGGCCTGATCAGAGCCTGGAGGTACTGAGGTGCCGTTCCCCTCACAGCTCCGTAGGCAAGCACCATGGTCTTGTAGCGGATGCGAGCTTCAACTGGAAGCCAGTGGAGAGAGCGGAGGAGCGGGATGACGTGAGAGAACTTGGGAAGGTTGAACACCAGACGGGCTGCGGCGTTCTGGATGAGTTGTAGGGGTTTAATGGCACAGGCAGGGAGCCCAGCCAACAGCGAGTTGCAGTAATCCAGACGGGAGATGACAAGTGCCTGGATTAGGACCTGCGCCGCTTCCTGTGTGAGGCAGGGTCGTACTCTGCGGATGTTGTAGAGCATGAACCTACAGGAACGGGCCACCGCCTTGATGTTAGTTGAGAACGACAGGGTGTTGTTCAGGATCATGCCAAGGTTCTTAGCGCTCTGGGAGGAGGACACAATGGAGTTGTCAACCGTGATGGCGAGATCATGGAACGGGCAGTCCTTCCCCGGGAGGAAGAGCAGCTCCGTCTTGCCGAGGTTCAGCTTGAGGTGGTGATCCGTCATCCACACTGATATGTCTGCCAGACATGCAGAGATGCAATTCGCCACCTGGTCATCAGAAGGGGGAAAGGAGAAGATTAATTGTGTGTCGTCTGCATAGCAATGATAGGAGAGACCATGTGAGGTTATGACAGAGCCAAGTGACTTGGTGTATAGCGAGAATAGGAGAATAGGAGAGGGCCTAGAACAGAGCCCAGCTTTTATTTCTTTCATCACATTCCCAGTGGGTCAGAAGTTTACATACACTCAATTAGTATTTGGTAGCATTGCCTTTAAATTGTTTGACTTGGGTCAAATGTATCGGGTAGCCTTCCACAAGCTTTCCACAATACGTTGGGTGAATTTTGGCCCATTCCTCCTGACAGGGTTGATGTAACTGAGTCAGGTTTGTAGGCCTCCTTGCTCGCACACGCTTCTTCAGTTCTGCCCACAAATTTTCTATAGGATGAGGTCAAGGCTTTGTGATGGCGACTCCAATACCTTGACTTTGTTGTCCTTAATCCGTTTTCCACAACTTTGGAAGTATGCTTGGGGGTCATTGTCCATTTGGAAGACCCATTTGCTACCAACTTCCTGACTGTAACTCTATGCAAATGTCACGCCCTGACCTTAGAGATCCTTATTTACTCTCTATGTTTGGTTAGGTCAGGGTGTGACTCGGGTGGGAAAATCTATGTTTTCTATTTCTTTGTTTTTTTTCGAGTGTGGTTCCCAATCAGAGGCAGCTGTCTATCGTTGTCTCTGATTGGGGATCATATATAAGTTGTGATTTTCTGTTTGGGTTTTGTGGGGTGTTATTTTCTGTTTAGTGTCTGTGCCTGACCCAACTGTTCGCTTTCGTTTTTGGATTTGTTATTTTTGTTTGAGTGTTTCTTGAAAATACATTTCATGAACACTTTCCACTTTGGTCCACTGTTCCTTCCACCGACGACGAGCGTTACAGAACACCCCACCAAAGAAGGACCAAGCAGCGTAGCCAGGAGGACTGGACATGGGAGGAAATCCTGGAGGGAGAAGGACCCTGGACACGGGCCGGGGAGTATCGCCGTTCAAGGGAGCAGATGGAGGCAGTGAGAGCGGAACGGCAACTATACGAAGAGTTAGCTCAACGACGGAAGCACGAGAGGCAGCCCCCCAAAAAATATGGAGGGGGCACACGGGGAGATTGGCGGAGGTAGGGTATAGACCTGAGCCAACTCCCCGTGCTTACCGTGGGGCATGTGTGACAGGTCAGGTACCGTGACTGGTCTGTCTGGTCACTGGTGATTGGTCAGGCACCGTCAGGTACGGTGTCTCCAGTGCGCATTCATAGCCCGGTGCGCACTGTTCCAGCTCCCCGCATTTGCCGTGCTAGAGTGGTCATCCAGCCAGGACGGATTGTGCCGGCTCAGCGATCCTGGTCTCCAGTGCGTCTCCTCGGCCCAGGATATCCTGTGCAAGCTCTACGCACGGTATCCCTAGTTCGCCAGCACAACCCAGTGCGGCCTGTGCCTGCTCCCCACACGTGCCGTGCTACAGGGGGTATTCAGCCTGGACGCGTTGTGCCAGCTCTACGCTCCCGACCTCCAGTGCGCCTCCACAGCCCAGTATATCCTACGCCGGCTCTACGCACTATGCCTCCAGTGCGCCTTCATAGCCCAGTGCATCCTGTGCCAGATCTCCAAGCTCACCGAGCTAAAGTGGATATCCAGCCAGGACGCGTTATGGCAGCTCCACGCACCAGCCTTCCAGTACGTCTCCTCAGTCCGGTGAGACCTGTTCCGGCTCCACGTACGAATCCTCCAGTGATGATCCATGACACGAAGCCTCCAGTGATGACCCATGGCACGAAGCCTCCAGTGATGATCCATGGCACGAAGCCTCCAGTGATGATCCATGGCACGAAGCCTCCAGTGATGATCCATGGCACGAAGCCTCCAGTGATGATCCATCGCACGAAGCCTCCAGTGATGATCGATGGCACGAAGCCTCCAGTGATGATCTATGGCACTGAGACTCCAGTGATGATCTATGGCACTAAGCCTGCAGCGACGGTCCCAGGTCCGGAGCCTCCAGCGACGGTCCCCGGTCCGGAGCCTCCAGCGACGGTCCGGAGCCCGCAGCGACGGTCCCCAGTCCGGAGCCTGGTTTTCTGATCTACGCCTCTACATTTTTTAAAGGTTTCTGTGACCAACAGATACATATCTTTATTCCCAATCATGTTAAATCCATAGATTACAGCCTAATAATATTTATTTCAATTGACTGCTTTCCTTATATGAACTATAACTCAGTAAAATCTTTTGTTGCATTAATATTTTTGTTTAGTTGTATTTATAATAAAGGGAAATGTTACCAAAAACATAACATTGTCTAACAAATGTGAGTAATTGCCTAATTGAGGGTTTGGCTGTCCAGGTAAAGACTTAATAAAGTTATAAGATCCACAACTTGCTTGTAGTTCAAGTTCATGTTTGGGTTGATGACAAAACTAAAGCTTGTTTATTGGATTCATTAAAAGCTGTAGTTTTGGTCCTCATCCTTGTCTCTTTGAGTGTTTGTGTCCTAACTTCATTCCGGATCATGGTCCACAGCAAGGCCCAATCCTGAATGGTGGATCACATTAATGAATGACGATGTTAGGAAAAGGTGTGTGTTTATCTGCCATGCAGATCATTATCCAGTTTACCGAATTCCTGTCCTTCATGTACAATAAACCATGAATATCTGTATCACAATAATATTACAGGGCCATTACCTGAACGGATACAAAGGTCACTGCAATGTGGCTTACAGTAAATGGGGAACTTCCTTGTCACCTGGCTGGCAGCTCTAAAAGATAGTACCTCAGCCAATTATAGAGCATCATACTGTGAGTGTACTAGAAGCACTTTCTAAATCTGGAACAGAACAAAGTATTCCAACAACAATGGAAACTGCAGTAGCCATCTCTCTCACTCTGTTCATACTCTCAGGTAAAGCAGATATCTTCTTTGTCTCTTTAAACCACTTGTTACCTAGGCCATACTTTACAGCTATTTGAGTTGTACATTTACAGCGTAGTAACATTGAATGGTGTTCCTTTCCCCCTTGTGCTTGCACATAGCCATATCTGCTCAATAACCACACTTGTTGCTAATTTCACAACTACAGATTCCTTTCATAGAAATTCAATTATTGTACTATAGATGACTGTGTACAGTAGAGTACAGTAATTACACTCTGATTACCAAAGTAGGGGAGAGAACTCTCTGTCAGAGATCATGTCTTATTCAGTTTATTGATTCATGTATTTGTCAGATACCACGTGAAATTAGTAAAATGTTGATTCCACATCCTATTCTCCTGTGTTTGAACTACAAATGTTGGCTACACTCCTTTTTGTGCAAGACAGTCTGTCTGTGTTGTGTGTACGTATAGCTAGCTATGTCTGACTATTAGTGCTGTGTGATTGTTACTGGGCCTGTTCTCTGAGTCAGTCATTTAGAATGGTCCTGAATAATGGAACGTTTTAGTGTGCAGTGTGTACCACCATGTACAGTATGTTGTCTGAGCCCAGGCTCTCTGCCGTCCTGTATTCCCTCCAGGTATCTGTGCTGCTCAGGGTCTGTTTCCACAAGGTTCTGTGAATGGAGCAGAAGGAGGGACAGCGATGTTCATCACAAATCTAATCCCACCAGCCCAGCCGTTCATAACAATATCCTGGAGTGTTGGTGGAGCCAACATTATAACCTCTACCGGTGATGACTCTATAGGGCCTGGATACGGAGACAGGATCACTCTGAACAAAACTACTGGATCTCTGGAGCTCAGGAATCTGACCCTGGCTGACAGTGGAGGATACAGAGTGGCTATAACAACAGCTACAGCAGAAACAATCAATGGATCAACTGAACTGGTTGTGTATGGTAAGTCCAAGTGCCGTGACAAAGAGTTAAAGCTCAAATCCTTAAATGAAAAAATAACAAAGTGGTCGTCCCACTTCAGTTTTGGTAAAAAGCTGAGATATGGGCCTGGTGAAATTAAACAATTCTCCAATTCATAGACAGAGCTATGGATTCAAGGACTGACCATCCATTATGTGACGATTATTGTTTTAACCATCTTTGGAGGCGTGTTTACATTTATATTCTTTACAAACATTGAAGTAAAACAAGTTTACATTTTGGATTATGATGGAATTATGACGCGTTTTTAACCCACTGTGCACAGACGTCAATTCAACATCTGTTCCACGTTGGTTTAACGTAATTTCAGGTGGAAACAACGTTAATTCAAATAATGTTTCAAGTGGGAAGTTACATTCTTCAAGAATCAATATGTCATAAATGTAAAAGTCAAAAAATGTATGTAGCAATAAGGATTCGAACTTTAAGTGTTTAGTTACCATGAGGAAAGGTTGAAACAAATATTCACTTGACGTTATCATCATCATCATCAAAATCATTATCATCATCATCATCATTGTGGTATCTTTGATATTCATAAGTGTTTGTCTATGACTTCGTGTTTTACAGAGAATGTTTCTGATGCCAACATCACAGGACCATCAAACCATCTGTTTGCAGATTGGAGCTCCGCCAACTTAACCTGTGAGGCTGCTGGTAACATCACTACTATACAATGGACGAAGGAAGGTCAGCCTCTGTCTGCTGGTGGCAATATATTATTCTCAGAGGAAAACAGGAAAGTATCCATCAGTCCTGTGAAGAGACACGACAGCGGAGAATATGTGTGTAAACTCACCAACCCTGCCAGCTCTGCTACTGCCTCCTATAGAATGATAGTGAACTGTGAGTAAAGGTCTATAACTAATCTAATAATCTATGGGTCGGATTCTCAGACACAGATTAAGCCTAGTCCTGAACTAACAAGCATGCTTCCAAATAGTTTTAAATCCAGGACTAGGCTTAAAGCTGCAATATGTTACTTTTGGGCAACGTGACCAAATTCACATAGAAGTGTGAGTTATAGATCTGTCATTCATTGAAAGCAAGTCTAAAAAGCAATAGATCTGTTCTATGTGCACTATTTCTATGTTTCCACATCTTAATCCACATAGAAATGTGAGTTATAGATCTGTCATTCTTATTGAAACAGTGACGACCCATCATTCAGAGCCCCACCTATTTTGAGACCCACATTTTTAGCTAAAACTAAAAAATGTTTTAAAAAATATATTTTTGGGGAATGGTTGCCCGTTTTGCATTTTATTTTGGCATTAATAATACGTGTCACATATCAGTTTGCAAACCATGTAAAAAAATAAAATTCATAATAATAATCATTGAGTTAATAAAGCCCAATATGCAGGTGTTTCAGCCTAGCTCAGTGCGTAGGGGTTGGTAATGTTCTCTAGTTGCGCCGTGATTGGCTCAGTGTTCTGTCACTCATGGGGACACTACGTCACCGCCAAATCTAAGGGTAGAGCTAGAAAATTCAAGCCCCTTGGGTTCTGCCATAGACTTGCATTAGAAGTGCCCATCCAAGAAGGCTCAAGGTCATTGGCCACAGAGAAAATTATGTCAAATCACGTTATATCTACAGTAACTTTGATTGGACTGTTCATGTCAACATCATACTTTCAAAATTAACCACTCATTGTTGAATTTGCGATTTCCACCTTGTTGTGTAATGTTTGTGTCCAATGGCCGATGAGCCATGATACATTTTATCTATTATTTATCTTCATATGACACAGCTTGAGAAGGATTTGCCAGTAGATTGTCGACTTGATTCATGATTATGACTGCAAGCTAAGATTTTGAAAGTATGATCTTGACATGATCAGTACTTCTTATTCTTCTTCTGTGGATTTTATATGGTTGGAAACCACATGATCAGTGCATTCAAAGCTACTGTACACATAATTATTTATTTATTTGATGTCATTTTATCTGTGGCTAATGACCTTTAGCCTCCTTGGGTGGGCACTTCTAATGTAACTCTATGGCAGCACCCCAGGTGCTAGAATTTACGAGGTCTCCCCTTAGACTTGGCGGTGACATAGTGTCCCCATGAGTGACAGAACACTGAGCCAATCACGGCGCAATGCTTCATATTTTCTGCTGGCTTGCCCCACCACCACAGAAAGCACTGAGCTAGGCTGAACTGCTGCATTTTGGAGCTGCTTTACTCAAGAAAACAAAAAAAGAGATAATGTCTGTATGTGGCTATATTAACTCAATGATATATATACAGTGGGGAGAACAAGTATTTGATACACTGCCGATTTTGCAGGTTTTCCTACTTACAAAGCATGTAGAGGTCTGTAATTTTTATCATAGGTACACTTCATGTTATGCAGGTGAATGAGGACCCAACAGCGACTTTACAGAAACAGAGTTTATTCCAAGTCAAAACAGGAAAACTGAAACCCTCTAGTCAGTAGAGGGGAACAACTGGAGATGCGACCACAGACTGCAGGTCGCTTCGGGAAGGCGCAGGCCGTAGCTGATATAGACACCTGCTCACACGCAGCATCTGAAGAAGGCAAAAACACGACAGGACGGAACGAGGACACAGAACAGCAAACAATGATCCGACAAGGACAGAAGCGAAAACAGACAGAGAAATAGGGACTTAATCAGAGGGCAAAATAGGAAACAGGTGTGAAAGAGTAAATGAGGTAGTTAGGAGAATGAGGAACAGCTGGGAGCAGGAACGGAACGATAGAGAGAGAGAGAGAGAGAGGGAGAGAGGGAGGGGGAGAGAGAGGGATAGAAAGAGGGAAAGAACCTAATAAGACCAGCAGGGGGAAACGAATAGAAGAAGAAGCACAGGGACAAGACATGACAATCAATGACAAAACATGACAGTACCCCCCCCCCACTCACCGAGCGCCTCCTGGCGCACTCGAGGAGGAACCCTGGCGGCAACGGAGGAAATCATCAATCAACGAACGGTCCAGCACGTCCCGAGATGGAACCCAACTCCTCTCCTCAGGACCGTAACCCTCCCAATCCACTAAGTACCGGTGGCCACGTCCCCGAGAACGCATGTCCATGATCTTCCGTACCCTGTAAATAGGTGCGCCCTCGACAAGGACGGGGGGAAGACGAACGGGGCACGAAGAAAAGGCTTGACACAGGAGACATGGAAGACTGGGTGGACGCGACGAAGATGTCGCGGAAGAAGCAGTCGCACTGCGACAGGATTGACGACATGAGAAACACGGAACGGACCAATGAACCGCGGAGTCAACTTGCGAGAAGCTGTCGTAAGGGGAAGGTTACGAGTGGAAAGCCACACTCTCTGACCGCGACAATACCTAGGACTCTTAATCCTACGTTTATTGGCGGCTCTCACAGTCTGCGCCCTGTAACGGCAAAGTGCAGACCTGACCCTCCTCCAGGTGCGCTCACAACGTTGGACAAAAGCCTGAGCGGAGGGAACACTGGACTCGGCGAGCTGGGACGAGAACAGAGGAGGCTGGTACCCAAGACTACTCTGAAAATGAGATAGCCCGGTAGCAGACGAAGGAAGCGAGTTGTGAGCGTATTCTGCCCAGGGGAGCTGTTCTGCCCAAGACGCAGGGTTTCTAAAAGAAAGGCTGCGTAATATGCGACCAATCGTCTGATTGGCCCGTTCTGCTTGACCATTAGACTGGGGATGAAAACCGGAAGAGAGACTGACGGAAGCACCAATCAAACGACAGAACTCCCTCCAAAACTGTGACGTGAATTGCGGACCTCTGTCCGAAACGGCGTCTAACGGGAGGCCATGAATTCTGAACACATTCTCAATGATGATTTGTGCCGTCTCCTTAGCGGAAGGAAGCTTAGCGAGGGGAATAAAATGAGCCGCCTTAGAGAACCTATCGACAACCGTAAGAATCACCGTCTTCCCCGCAGACGAAGGCAGACCGGTAATAAAGTCTAAGGCGATGTGAGACCATGGTCGAGACGGAATGGGAAGCGGTCTGAGACGACCGGCAGGAGGGGAGTTACCTGACTTAGTCTGCGCGCAGTCCGAACAAGCAGCCACGAAACGGCACGTGTCACGCTCCTGAGTAGGCCACCAAAACCGCTGGCGAATAGAAGCAAGCGTACCCCGAACGCCGGGGTGGCCAGCTAACTTGGCAGAGTGAGCCCACTGAAGAACAGCCAGACGAGTAGAGACAGGAACGAAAAGAAGGTTACTAGGACAAGCGCGCGCGACGCAGTGTGAGTGAGTGCTTGCTTTACCTGTCTCTCAATTCCCCAGACAGTCAACCCGACAACACGCCCTTCAGGGAGAATCCCTCGGGGTCGGTAGAAGCTACAGAAGAACTGAAGAGACGGGATAAGGCATCAGGCTTGGTGTTCTTATTTCCCGGGCGATAAGAAATCACGAACTCGAAACGAGCGAAAACAACGCCCAACGAGCTTGACGTGCATTGAGTCGTTTGGCAGAACGGATGTACTCAAGGTTCTTATGGTCAGTCCAAACGACAAAGGAACGGTCGCCCCCTCCAACCACTGTCGCCATTCGCCTAGGGCTAAGCAGATGGCGAGCAGTTCGCGGTTACCCACATCATAGTTGCGTTCCGATGGCGACAGGCGATGAGAAAAATACGCGCAAGGATGGACCTTATCGTCAGAATGGAAGCGCTGGGACAGAATGGCTCCCACGCCCACCTCTGAAGCGTCAACCTCGACAATGAATTGTTTAGTGACGTCAGGAGTAACAAGGATAGGAGCGGACGTAAAACGTTCTTTTAGAAGATCAAAAGCTCCCTGGGCGGAACCGGACCACTTAAAACACGTCTTGACAGAAGTAAGAGCTGTGAGAGGGGCAGCAACTTGACCGAAATTACGAATGAAACGCCGATAGAAATTAGCGAAACCTAAAAAGCGCTGCAACTCGACACGTGACCTTGGAACGGGCCAATCACTGACAGCTTGGACCTTAGCGGAATCCATCTGAATGCCTTCAGCGGAAATAACGGAACCGAGAAAAGTAACGGAGGAGACATGAAAAGAGCACTTCTCAGCCTTTACGTAGAGACAATTCTCTAAAAGGCGCTGTAGAACACGTCGAACGTGCTGAACATGAATCTCGAGTGACGGTGAAAAAATCAGGATATCGTCAAGATAGACAAAAACAAAGATGTTCAGCATGTCTCTCAGAACATCATTAACTAATGCCTGAAAAACAGCTGGCGCATTGGCGAGACCAAACGGCAGAACCCGGTACTCAAAATGCCCTAACGGAGTGTTAAACGCCGTTTTCCACTCGTCCCCCTCTCTGATGCGCACGAGATGGTAAGCGTTACGAAGGTCCAACTTAGTAAAGCACCTGGCTCCCTGCAGAATCTCGAAGGCTGATGACATAAGGGGAAGCGGATAACGATTCTTAACCGTTATGTCATTCAGCCCTCGATAATCCACGCAGGGGCGCAGAGTACCGTCCTTCTTCTTAACAAAAAAGAACCCCGCCCCGGCCGGAGAGGAAGAAGGCACTATGGTACCGGCGTCAAGAGACACAGATAAATAATCCTCGAGAGCCTTACGTTCGGGAGCCGACAGAGAGTATAGTCTACCCCGAGGAGGAGTGGTCCCCGGAAGGAGATCAATACTACAATCATACGACCGGTGAGGAGGAAGGGAGTTGGCTCGGGACCGACTGAAGACCGTGCGCAGATCATGATATTCCTCCGGCACTCCTGTCAAATCGCCAGGTTCCTCCTGAGAAGTGGGGACAGAAGAAATGGGAGGGATGGCAGACATTAAGCACTTCACATGACAAGATACGTTCCAGGATAGGATAGAATTACAAGACCAATTAATAGAAGGATTATGACATACTAGCCAGGGATGACCCAAAACAACAGGTGTGAAAGGTGAACGAAAAATCAAAAAAGAAATAGTCTCACTGTGGTTACCAGATACTGTGAGAGTTAAAGGTAGTGTCTCAAATCTGATACTGGGAAGATGACTACCATCTAAGGCAAACATGGGCGTAGGCTTGTCTAACTGTCTGAAAGGAATGTTATGTTTCCGAACCCATGCTTCGTCCATGAAACAACCCTCAGCCCCAGAGTCAATCAAGGCACTGCATGTAGCACCGAACCGGTCCAGCGTAGATGGACCGACATAGTAGTACAAGATCTAGATGAAGAGACCTGAGTAGTAGCGCTCACCAGTAGCCCTCCGCTTACTGATGGGCTCTGGCCTCTTACTGGACATGAATTAACAAAATGTCCATCAAATCCGCAATAGAGGCACAGGCGGTTGGTGATCCTCCGTTCCCTCTCCTTAGTCGAGATGCGAATCCCTCCCAGCTGCATGGGCTCAGTCTCAGAGCCAGAGGAGGGAGATGGTTGCGATGCGGAGCAGGGAAACACCGTTGATGCGAGCTCTCTTCCACGAGCCTGGTGACGAAGATCTACCCGTCGTTCTATGCGGATGGCGAGAGCAATCAAAGAGTCCACACTGGAAGGAACCTCCCGAGAGAGAATCTCATCTTTGACCACTGTGTGGAGTCCCTCCAGAAAACGAGCGAGCAGCGCCGGCTCGTTCCAGTCACTAGAGGCAGCAAGAGTACGAAACTCTATAGAGTAATCCGTTATGGATCGATCACCTTGGCATAGGGAAGCCAGGACCCTAGAAGCCTCCCCACCAAAAACTGAACGGTCAAAAACCCGAATCATCTCCTCTTTAAAGTTCTGGTAATTGTTAGAACAATCAGCCCTTGCCTCCCAGATAGCTGTGCCCCACTCTCGGGCCCGGCCAGTAAGGAGTGAAATGACGTAAGCAACCCGAGCTCTCTCTCTAGAGTATGTGTTGGGTTGGAGAGAGAACACAATCTCACACTGGGTGAGAAAGGAGCGGCACTCAGTGGGCTGCCCGGTGTAGCAAGGTGGGTTATTAACCCTAGGTTCTGGAGGCTCGGCAGGCCAGGAAGTAACAGGTGGCACGAGACGAAGACTCTGGAACTGTCCAGAGAGGTCGGAAACCTGAGCGGCCAGGCTCTCCACGGCATGGCGAGCAGCAGACAATTCCTGCTCGTGTCTGCCGAGCATGGCTCCTTGGATCTCGACGGCAGTGTTACGAGCGTCTGTAGTCGCTGGGTCCATTCCTTGGTCGGATCCTTCTGTCATGCAGGTGAATGAGGACCCAAAAGCGACTTGGCGAAAACAGAGTATTTAATCCAGAATAAACTTTACAAAACAAAAAGCATAATACTACATGTAAAGACGAGAACGGACTGGAGACTTGATCGAGAACTGCAGGTTGCCTCGGGAAGGCACTTGAACCTAGCAGACTCAGACACCTGCTCACCACGCAGCATCTGAGGGAAACACGACACGACAGGGCAAAACATAGACACAGCACGGTGAATTATAAATGAGGATCCGACAGGGCAGGTACGGGAAACAAGGAGAGAAATAGGGACTCTAATCAGGGAAAAGGATCGGGAACAGGTGTGGGAAGACTAAATGATGATTAGGGAATAGGAACAGCTGGGAGCAGGAACGGAACGATAGAGAGAAGAGAGAGAGCGAGAGAGTGAGAGAGAGGGGGAGAGAGAGGGATAGAAAGAGGGAAAGAACCTAATAAGACCAGCAGAGGGAAACGAATAGAATGGGAAGCACAGGGACAAGACAAGATAATAAATGACAAAACATGACATAAAGCACGTCTTGACAGAAGTAAGGGCTGTGAGAGGGGCTGCCACTTGACCGAAATTACGAATGAAACGCCGATAGAAATTTGCGAAACCGAGAAAGCGCTGCAACTCGACACGTGACTTAGGGACGGGCCAATCGCTGACAGCCTGGACCTTAGCGGGATCCATCTGAATGCCTTCAGCGGAAATAACAGAACCGAGAAATGTGACAGAGGAGACATGAAAGGCGCACTTCTCAGCCTTCACATAGAGACAATTCTCTAAAAGGCGCTGGAGTACACGTCGAACGTGCTGAACATGAATCTCGAGTGACGGTGAAAAAATCAGGATATCGTCAAGGTAAACGAAAACAAAGATGTTCAGCATGTCTCTCAGTACATCATTAACTAATGCCTGAAAGACAGCTGGAGCATTAGCGAGACCGAACGGCAGAACCCGGTATTCAAAATGCCCTAACGGAGTGTTAAACGCCGTTTTCCACTCGTCCCCCTCTCTGATGCGCACGAGATGGTAAGCGTTACGAAGGTCCAACTTAGTAAAGAACCTGGCTCCCTGCAGAATCTCGAAGGCTGACGACATAAGGGGAAGCGGATAACGATTCTTAACCGTTATGTCATTCAGCCCTCGATAATCCACGCAGGGACGCAGGGTACCGTCCTTCTTCTTAACAAAAAAACCCCCGCTCCGGCGGGAGAGGAAGAAGGCACAACGGTACCGGTGTCGAGAGAAACAGACAGATAATCTTCGAGAGCCTTACGTTCGGGAGCCGACAGAGAGTATAGTCTACCCCGAGGGGGAGTGGTCCCCGGAAGGAGATCAATACAACAATCATACGACCGGTGAGGAGGAAGGGAGTTGGCTCGGGACCGACTGAAGACCGTGCGCAGATCATGATATTCCTCCGGCACTCCTGTCAAATCACCAGGTTCCTCCTGAGAAGAGGGGACAGAAGAAACAGGAGGGATAGCAGACATTAAACACTTCACATGACAAGAAACGTTCCAGGATAGGATAGAATTACTAGACCAATTAATAGAAGGATTATGACATACTAGCCAGGGATGACCCAAAACAACAGGTGTAAAAGGTGAACGAAAAATCATAAAGGAAATGGTCTCACTGTGGTTACCAGATACTGTGAGGGTTAAAGGTAGTGTCTCACATATGATACTGGGGAGAAGACTACCATCTAAGGCGAACATGGGCGTGGGCTCCCCTAACTGTCTGAGAGGAATGTCATGTTTCCGAGCCCATGCTTCGTCCATAAAACAACCCTCAGCCCCAGAGTCTATCAAGGCACTGCAGGAAGCTGCCGAACCGGTCCAGCGTAGATGGACCGACAAGGTAGTACAGGATCTTGATGGAGAGACCTGAGTAGTAGCGCTCACCAGTAGCCCTCCGCTTACTGATGAGCTCTGGCCTTTAACTGGACATGAAATGACAAAATGTCCAGCAGAACCGCAATAGAAGCAAAGGCGGTTGGTGATTCTCCGTTCCCTCTCCTTAGTCGAGATGCGAATACCTCCCAGCTGCATGGGCTCAATCTCTGAGCCAGTGGGAGGAGATGGTTGAGATGCGGAGAGGGGAACACCGTTAACGCGAGCTCTCTTCCACGAGCTCGGTGACGAAGATCTACCCGTCGTTCTATGCGGATGGCGAGTGCAATCAAAGAATCCACGCTGGAAGGAACCTCCCGGGAGAGAATCTCATCCTTAACCACAGCGTGGAGTCCCTCCAGAAAACGAGCGAGCAACGCCGGCTCGTTCCAGTCACTGGAGGCAGCAAGAGTGCGAAACTCTATAGAGTAATCCGTTATGGATCGATCACCTTGACATAGGGAAGCCAGGGCCCTGGAAGCCTCCCTCCCAAAAACTGAACGATCAAAAACCCCTATCATCTCCTCTTTAAAGTTCTGATACTCGTTAGTACACTCAGCCCTTGCCTCCCAGATAGCTGTGCCCCACTCCCGAGCCCGTCCCGTAAGGAGTGATATGACGTAGGCGATCCGAGCTCTCTCTCTTGAGTATGTGTTGGGCTGGAGAGAGAACACAATATCACACTGGGTGAGAAAGGAGCGGCACTCAGTGGGCTGCCCAGAGTAACATGGTGGGTTATTAACCCTAGGTTCCGGAGACTCGGAAGACCAGGAAGTAGCTGGTGGCTCAAGACGGAGACTCTGAAACTGTCCTGAGAGGTCGGAGACCTGAGCGGCCAGGGTCTCAACGGCATGACGAGCAGCAGACAATTCCTGCTCGTGTCTGCCGAGCATCGCTCCCTGGATCTTGACGGCTGAGTAGCGAGAATCCGTAGTCGCTGGGTCCATTCCTGGTCGGATCCTTCTGTCATGCAGGTGAATGAGGACCCAACAGCGACTTTACAGAAACAGAGTTTATTCCAAGTCAAAACAGGAAAACTGAAACCCTCTAGTCAGTAGAGGGGAACAACTGGAGATGCGACCACAGACTGCAGGTCGCTTTTCGGGAAGGCGCAGGCCGTAGCTGATATAGACACCTGCTCACACGCAGCATCTGAAGAAGGCAAAAACACGACAGGACGGAACGAGGACACAGAACAGCAAACAATGATCCGACAAGGACAGAAGCGAAAACAGAGAGATAAATAGGGACTTAATCAGAGGGCAAAATAGGAAACAGGTGTGAAAGAGAAAATGAGGTAGTTAGGAGAATGAGGAACAGCTGGGAGCAGGAACGGAACGATAGAGAGAGAGAGAGAGAGAGAGAGAGAGAGAGAGAGAGAGAGAGAGGGAGAGAGGGAGGGGGAGAGAGAGGGATAGAAAGAGGGAAAGAACCTAATAAGACCAGCAGGGGGAAACGAATAGAAGGGGAAGCACAGGGACAAGACATGACAATCAATGACAAAACATGACACTTCAACTGTGAGAGACGGAATCGAAAACAAAAATCCAGAAAATCACATTGTATGATTTTTAAGTCATTAATTAGCATTTTATTGCATGACATAAGTATTTGATCATCTACCAACCAGTAAGAATTCCGGCTCTCACAGACCTGTTAGTTTTTCTTTAAGAAGCCCTCCTGTTCTCCAGACCTCTACATGCTTTGTAAGTAGGAAAACCTGCAAAATCGGCAGTGTATCAAATACTTGTTCTCCCCACTGTACATTATAAATTGTTTGCAAACTGATATGTGACACGTATTAATGCCAAAATAACATGCAAAACAGTGGGGTTCAAAACAGGGTTCAAAACAGTTCGGACTCTGAATGACGGGACACCGCTGTTACTACTACAGTCTGAGGGTCTTCTGCTCTTGGGCTTACAGATGGACCAGATTCCATGACCATCCTGGGCCGACACATCGCTGAGGTGGAGTCATTCACCCTTATTTACTGCTCTGTTCAGTCTGTACCGCCTGCTACGTTCACCTGGTTGTTCAATGGGCAGCAGACAGGTGTACATGAAGCTGGATACATCATAAGGAGCGTCAGCTACAACAACAGTGGGGACTACAGATGTGATGCTCGGAATGATCTCACCGGAAATGTTATCAGTGTGGACCATAGTCTGTCAGTGAAAGGTACAATGGAATCTCTGATACAGTCACGAGAGAATCAAAGCTAATTAAATGCAAAAACGATCAACTATCACAAAAACTATTAACTATCACAACAGTGGTCATTTGTAACTCAGTTGATAAAAAATGGCACTTGCAACGCAAGGATAGTGGGTTCGATTCCCAGGACCACCCACATCTAAAAAATGTATGCATGCATAACTGAAAGTCGCTTTGGATAAAAGTGTCTGCTAAATGGCAGTAGCATCATCTGTTCTAGAGGTTGTGTTTTGTTTATGTTTGATTGATTGATTGAATCCATCCCTGTGCATTGCAGATAAAACCCCTCCACCCCTAAGCCCAGAGGGAGCAGCAGGTATAGCAGTCGCTGTGATGTTGGTAGTGGTTGCTGTAGCTCTTGGTCTCTATTTCGGCATAACTCATCAACGGTGAGTCTATGAAAATAGCGTGGTTGGTAGTGCCATTATGCTGGCAAAGTAACAAACATAATAATTGTATTTCTGGTTTTACATAGAAAACAGGAAGCCATTTGATTTCAATAGATAAAATGTCTTCCGTCAATTGTGGGGACATAACAATACATTTCAAGAAGACATTTGAGGTTTTGTGTATTAATGGTTTGCAGACCATTTAGGCTGTTGATAAAGGTCCCATAAATCAATGTTTCTGTATGATGTTTAGGAACAATTCCACAAATACTACTGAGACAGGTAAGAGAAAAACATGATCATTTTAGTCTAGTACACTTTTTTCAATTACTGTATGGTAATTGTACAGTCCATGCAAGTATTGAGATGAGAGTGGAGAGCTGCAGATGATGACCACAGTTGTCTTTTATCGTCTGTGAAAAAGAATTTAAAAATAAAAGTATTTGTTGTTTCAACTTAATTAGTCGCATGGCCTTTTTCAACCTCTATCATTGACAAATAAAATGTATTTAAGTCAACTTGACCATTTGTCAGTATAACCTACTATTCCTAGTTGAATCAATTTCAACTTTAATGTAGAGTTATCCTAACTAACACCAAATTTACTTCAGGAACCAGCCTTGCACCTGACACCAGCCATGGACCAGAAGCTAAAGGTCAGAGAGATTGTTGAATGTTGAGTATTGAGTGTTGCGAAACAATCTGTCTCATTAACACTTAAAATGTACTGTACATTATCAACTTCATCAACTGCTGATTTGTTTGCAGGTGGTCGTGTGTATGAGAATGTAGGACCTCCATTACCACCTCCAAGAGTGAGTTTCCACCACCAAATTATATAAAACACTTATGATACTTATGATGATATTGTATATCTATGTTTCCCACCATGTTTCAGTTCATTATCAGAGTTTTATCAAAAAATATATATTTAAACGTTTTTATATAAATGTTTTTATATTATTTAGTTTTAGTTTTAGCATTAGGGTCAGAAGGTAGCCTATGTGTGGGAGGCTAGGAGACATTTGTGTTATATAGTTTTTGTGTATTTTGGGGATATCACTTGCCACTGTGGTGCGGTAATGCATAAGGTGATGGGTCAGGTCATAGGTTAGCTTTAAAGGTAGACTCGGCAAGATGACGTAGATACACAAACTTAACAGTGGTAGTGGATCCATTTCCGCAAGCAGGAGCATTGAAGCGCGAGGCTACACCTCTCAGCCCAAAATGTAGAGTCAAAAAACTGTGCATAATTCATGATGGTTTTTATTTTTATTTTAGTTTGTTTTGGAGTCAAAGATAATAGTTTAGGTATAGTTTTAGTTTTTCAAGGAGGTTGGTTAATTATTTTATTTCATTTTAATTAATAGTTTTTTCACTATAAGTTTTAGTTTTAGTTTGTTATAATAATCTTGCAACTTACTGCATTGGAGCATTTTGTTATGATACCTGTTGTCACGCCCTGACCTTAGTTATCTATGTTTTCTGTATTATTTTGGTCAGGTCAGGGTGTGACGAGGGTGGGTATGTGTGTTTTCCTTGTCTAGGGGTTTTTCTATATCTATGGGTTTTTTGTATGTCTAGGTATTTGTAGGTCTATGGTGGCCTGAATTGATTCCCAATCAGAGAGAGCTGTTAATCATTTTCTCTGATTGGGGATCCTGTTTAGGTTGCCATTTTCCATTTTGGTTTTGTGGGTTATTGTCTATGTGTAGTTGTCCGTCAGCACTCGTGTTATATAGTGGCACGGTCGTTTTGTTTAGTGTTTTTTGTCATTAAAAGAAGAATGTATGCTTATCACGCTGCGCCTTGGTCTCCTCGTTATGACGAACGTGACAGAATAACCCACCAAACCAGGACCAAGCAGCGTGTGAATGAGGAGTGGACATCCTGGGCCTGGGAGAAAGATGAGTGGAGGACACCCTGGACCTGGGAGAAAGATGAGTGGAGGACATCCTGGGCCCGGGAGAAAGATGAGTGGAGGACATCCTGGACCTGGGAGAAAGATGAGTGGAGGACATCCTGGACCTGGGAGAAAGATGAGTGGAGGACACCCTGGACCTGGGAGAAAGATGAGTGGAGGACATCCTGGGCCTGGGAGAAAGATGAGTGGAGGACATCCTGGACCTGGGAGAAAGATGAGTGGAGGACATCCTGGGCCCGGGAGAAAGATGAGTGGAGGACATCCTGGAGGGAGAAAGATGAGTGGAGGACATCCTGGAGAAAGATGAGTGGAGGACATCTGGGAGAAAGATGAGTGGAAGACATCCTGGACCTGGGAGAAAGATGAGTGGAGGACATCCTGGACCTGGGAGAAAGATGAGTGGAGGACATCCTGGACCTGGGAGAAAGATGAGTGGAAGACATCCTGGACCTGGGAGAAAGATGAGTGGAGGACATCCTGGGCCCGGGAGAAAGATGAGTGGAGGACATCCTGGACCTGGGAGAAAGATGAGTGGAGGACATCCTGGACCTGGGAGAAAGATGAGTGGAGGACATCCTGGACCTGGGAGAAAGATGAGTGGAGGACATCCTGGACCTGGGAGAAAGATGAGTGGAGGACATCCTGGACCTGGGAGAAAGATGAGTGGAAGACATCCTGGACCTGGGAGAAAGATGAGTGGAGGACATCCTGCGCCCGGGAGAAAGATGAGTGGAGGACATCCTGGACCTGGGAGAAAGATGAGTGGAGGACATCCTGGAGAAAGATGAGTGGAGGACATCCTGGGAGAAAGATGAGTGGAGGACATCCTGGACCTGGGAGAAAGATGAGTGGAGGACATCCTGGACCCGGGAGAAAGATGAGTGGAGGACATCCTGGACCTGGGAGAAAGATGAGTGGAGGACATCCTGGACCTGGGAGAAAGATGAAGGACATCCTGGACCTGGGAGAAAGATGAGTGGAAGACATCCTGGACCATCCTGGGGGAGAAAGATGAGTGGAGGACATCCTGGACCTGGGAGAAAGATGAGTGGAGGACATCCTGGACCCGGGAGAAAGATGAGTGGAGGACATCCTGGACCTGGGAGAAAGATGAGTGGAGGACATCCTGGACCTGGGAGAAAGATGAGTGGAGGACATCCTGGACCCGGGAGAAAGATGAGTGGAGGACATCCTGGACCTGGGAGAAAGATGAGTGGAGGACATCCTGGACCTGGGAGAAAGATGAGTGGAGGACTTCCTGGACCTGGGAGAAAGATGAGTGGAGGACATCCTGGACCTGGGAGAAAGATGAGTGGAGGACATCCTGGACCTGGGAGGAGGTAATGGCAGGGGACAAGACCCTGCCATGGAAGCAGGTGGAGATGGAACAGGAGGAAAGGTGATGGTATGAGGAGTCAAGGCAACCACAGGAACCCCAAGATAATTTTGGGGGTTTTGGGAGGCACATGGGGCAGTCAGGCGGAGCCGAGGAGTAAACCAGAGCCAGTCAGGGAGAAGGAGGAGAGAGAAATGGGGAAGTTGGTGGAGGATGCACGGATTTGGAATAAAATAACATGTTGTCAGTTTGGTGCCACCTGAGTCAGCTCTCCGTACTCGTCCTGAATCGTGTGTTAAAGTTCCAGAACAATTGATGCCGGCTATACACACCAGGTCTCCAGTGTACCTTCAAGACACTGTTCCTGCTCCACACACTCTCCCTCCAGTGCACTTTCCCAGTCAGGTGTGTCCTGTTCCTGCTCCTGGCACTCTCCCTGAGGTGCGGGTCTCCAGCCCGGTACCACCAGTACCGGCACCACGCACTAGGCCTATAGTGCGCCTCGGCAGTCCAGTACGTCCTGTTCCTCCTCTCCGCACTCGCCCTGAGGTGTGTGTCCCCAGCCCGGCACTACCAGTTCCAGCACCAAGCCCCCAGGGTCCAGTATGCTCTGTTCCTCCTCCTAGCACTCGCCCTGAGGTGCGTGTCACCAGCCCAGTACCACCAGTGCCAGCACCACGCACCAGGCCTACAGTGCGCCTCGGCAGTCCAGAGCGTCCGGTGATGAGCCACGGTTCAGCTCAACAAAGGCGGAAGGACCAGGGTAAAGATGGGGGGGTCAGAACCAGAGCCGCCACTGAGGGTAGATGCCCACCCGGACCCTCCCCTATAATTTCAGGTTTGCGGTCAGAAGTCCGCACCTTTGGGGGGGTACTGTCACGCCCTGACCTTAGTGATCTATGTTTTCTGTATTATTTTGGTCAGGGTGTGACGAGGGTGGGTATGTGTTTTGGTCTAGTCTAGGGGTTTTTCTATATCTATGGGGTTTTTGTATTTGAATTGGTTCCCAATCAGACAGCTGTTTATCATTGTCTCTGATTGGGGATCCTATTTAGGTTGCCATTTCCATTTTGATTTTGTGGGTTATTGTCTGTGTAATCGCCTGTCAGCACGTGTTATATAGCTTCACGTTCATTTTTGTTTCTTTTTAGTGTTTTTCCTTCATTTAAAGAAGAATGTATGCTTATCACGCTGCGCCTTGGTCTCATCAATATGCCGAGCGTGACACCTGTAATGAAAAGGAGTACTCTCCGATACACAATCTTTGATACACCACATTGTCCCTGACTAGCCTATCTATTAGCTAGATGATTTAAACAAACTTACTCAATGTGTCTATTTTTGTCTTCTCTACCGGAAATCCAGGGCTCCAACATATACAACAGAAGTTTAAAGTGGTAAGTTTTAACTTTTTATTGCATCCTCATTATGATATTACCTTTGATAATACTTGCTTTATAGTTGTCTCAATCTCTCTCCCTCGCTCTCCCTGACTTAGAGCAGCTGATTTCAACTAATCTTGCACAGTTGGAGATGGATTCACCCATCAAGTTTTACACCGTAATCAAATAAATGCAGAGAGGGCAAACATTCACTGGAGGACCAGCCAAGAAGACGAGAAACTAGACCCTACTGGACTCCACTACTGAGTAGACACTGGTCTTTGTACTGTACAGCTCAGCCATCCAGCTATGTATACAGTACTTGCTCAATGTAAATATGGAATAGGCAACTATAGAGGACAAATTATATCCTCTTAAATTGCACACACCAGTTGAGGTCTGACTAATTGGAATCAGCTTTCTCTGGTCAGTGTCATCAATAGGGGCGTTTTCAGAGAAACCTCCCCTACTGAAACACATTTCGCAACAGGTAACAGCAACTTTTTTTCCCACTGAAAGGACAAAGATGAGAGGCAGTTTGCGTAATCCTGTTATGCTTGCTGAATCCTCACAAACCTAGTGAGGACTAGACTGCCTATGTGGCTCTGGCCAAAAGAAGTGCACTATATAGTATGTGAAATATTAACTGAAATTCCAATAAAAGAATGGTGTTAAATGTTGTATTCGTCTCATGAACTGAACCTGCTCCATGTATGACTTATCGGTTCCCATAGCTTTGTTAGACAAGTCTTACATTCCTGAGTCGCCACTAGAAGGGAGGGTGGAGTTGGCTAATGCTTTCAGAGGCTCCATCACTATAAAATATGTGGAGATGATGGGAAATGCACCTTTAAATGGGCAGGCTCCATCAGTGGCACACTTAAAGACACAACCACCGTCACTGTGCTGGGTGTCAGTAACTCCCAAGGGTAATGTGAGTTATCCTATCAAACAAATGTTATTTATTATGCATTTATCATTCTGTAATGCTCCTGTCTAGTAATCCATGCCGTAAAATACCCTAAAGAACAAGAGATGGTGTGGGAAATCAAGGCTGTGTGTGTAACCAGGCTGTATTGTGTTTTCAGAACCATCATCAGTAATGTTGTCAGTGGGGTCTGTTACTAGGATTGTGATAGCAGTGCTTGTAACGCTGATTGTCATCTGAGTGAGAAGCAATCCAAATATAACCCTTCCTACACACCTGCATGCACGCACATGCGGTACGTGCACACGCTCGCACATGCAGTACGTGCACACGCTCGCACATGCAGTACGTGCACACGCTCGCACATGCAGTACGTGCACACGCTCGCACATGCAGTACGCAGTACGTGTGCACACGCTCGCACATGCAAACAAAAGTGTTTTAAACATGGGGCAAGGGATCATCTTCAGACAATCAAAGAATACTCCTGACTTGCCACATGTCGGCAAATCACCAGTAGTCATACTGACCACAGTCTAAAAAGAAAAAAGGTCCAGATAACCAGAAACCGTTTCAAACAGTTTACCAAACTCATGGGAGGAAGTACGACATATGCTTCCTATATTTTCACTTCTCTATCTGTAGCGGTTTGTTAACCCACATTAGACAAGTAGTCTTTTCCACCGTCTATGCTCAGTTCCTGATTGATGCTTCAGTTCATTTACTTTACAACCATTTGAGGGTATTTTGACCGTGTGCAGACCATAGATTACACAGATCACAGTGTTTTGACCGTGTGTAGACCATAGATTACACAGATCACAGTGTTTTGACCGTGTGTAGACCATAGATTACACAGATCACAGTGTTTTGACCGTGTGTAGACCATAGATTACACAGATCACATTTGTAGCAGGAGTGCTATGGAAAAATGCAGACTGTCTGCCGTTTTGCTGCTGGCACACATTGGCCTCTCTTCAGGTAAGACATTTTTATTTGTAACTTTATTCTCTTATAGAGAAGGCCCTTTTAACCTGGAGGGAAAATAGAGAAGGTCCTGTTAACCTGGAATTTTGTTCAGTAGATATGAAGAAAACAGGGAGTTACCATCTGAACTTGTCCAAAAAGGAATACTAATTTTAGTTCTCAGTTTCAAAAAATGTTGATATTTCGGTCCCAAATTAACACGACTCAGACTAGAGGGGAAAACAGAAGCTAAAAACCAATAATGAACAACTGTATGATTCTGTTTTTTAAAAATGGTTCGTAATCCCTCTCTCTCTCTCTCCATTCCTCGCTCTTCTTCGGTCTCCATCTCCAGTAGTGTTGGAAGCTCAGGTCAGTGTTGAACCACAGGTGACAGGGTACCAGGGTAATGATGTCACACTGCGTTGTAAGTTGCTCCAGGGCACTCTCATTCAGGCTGAGTGGCAGTGGGAGATGTCAGATACTAAAAAGTTTTCCATAGCTGTCTTTAACCCTAACTTAGGGCAAAACATTTCTGGGTCACCTCTAAAAGGGAGGTTGGAGTTCGCTGGAGCTTCCGCCGGTGATTCCTCTATTACTATAAAAGATGTGGAGATGACTGATGCAGGGAAATACATCTGTCTCCTGACAGTCTTCCCCAGTGGCTCATTTGAGAGAACAACCATCCTCACTGTACTGAGTAAGTCTGGAAGTTCATCTTTAATATTGCAGATAGATTGTGGCTTCCATCAATGTAATTGTATGCATCATTTCCATCATTTCCAATATATATCTATTTTTTATATGTCATTTTCCCCTAACCATTCCATCTCTCCCCTATTTGGAGTAAACTAATGGGCAACAACACTTAGGCTTCTACATACTATATACATTTTACGGACACAGTATATTTTACAATAGTTATATTGTGTTTGTTTTTAGTCCCATCCTTCAGCTCCACTCAACCCTCTGGAACTCTTAATATAGGGAAGAAAAGAAAGGATCTCATTAAATGATTGAAATATTAACATTGATTAGTGACAATAGTTTTCCTGTAGATACTGTAGGATTCAATCTGACATGCAGCTGTATCAGAGGTCAAAGAGGTTACAGGGGTTTTGTTTCCTTCCCAGATCAGATTCCACCTCCATCATCTGGCGAGGTTGTGGGAATTGTTACCGCAGCCCTCCTGGTAACAGCTGTCGTGACAGCCACAGCTTACCTCATCATTGCCAGGAAGAGGTGTGTGTACGCTGTCTGTAACACATAGTTCCAGAACATAATGAACATATACTGTATGTATCTCAATGGCATGCAATGTATCATCAGACATTACAAGTGCAGAGGAACTGAATCTTGTGTTTTACCAGTGAATGTATTTATATTATTCTCTCTAACTAGGCACAAGGCTTTATTCAACCCCTCTGTCAGCATTGGTGAGTAGCAACCACACGACTCAAGTTCCCCTTCTGCTCAGTTAGACCTGTCCTGGATTTCTGCTTTCTGTAAGACCCGCTGTGGTTGTTTTTCAGATGCAAGCAGCCTGGTGGTCAATGCAGACAGGACAGGAAGACAGGAGGTGAGTTCTTTTGTTGAAAACCTGTTTTTCGCTCTGCGTTTGACTGAATTCCAGCCTAAGATTTTAGCTAATCACATTATATTTGTAATCATTCAGTGATCCTCATCTATCTCACCCTCTCCCTCCCTTTGTCATTCCCCAGGACCTGGTTTATTCTGAGATCGTCAGATTCAACATTGACAAGAGGAAAGCACACGACCCATCTGGAGAAGACCAGAAAGATGCAGATGTCAAGCCAGCTGAGGATGTCACCTACTCTGCAGTGGCAGTGGGACAACAGCATTCTTTAAGGGAAGACACAGTTTACTCTCAGGTGGTGAGAAAGGACTGGGACATAGATGATGTATGGACTGTCTAAGCACAATAACAGTAAAGGGATAACCAGGCGTCCTTTATATTCACATACATTTAACTGAAGTTATCTCTTGTTGGGGAAGTGACCTCCTTATTAGACAAAGCCATATAGATCCTACAGAAGGGCTATGTGTGTGAATACTGAAAAATGATTGCCACCAACAGAATGCTATATATATCGGGCATACAAACACAACATGCACTTTGGAAAGCCACAGTCAGTCAATAAATAATGTAATAATACTCGTAGGAAAGGTTTTCGTCTTTAGCTCACAATCTGTGGATTTTTTTTTTTTTTTTTTTTCACCTTTATTTAACCAGGTAGGCTAGTTGAGAACAAGTTATCATTTGCAACTGCGACCTGGCCAAGATAAAGCATAGCAGTGTGAACAGACAACACAGAGTTACACATGGAGTAAACAATTAACAAGTCAATAACACAGTAGAAAAAAAGGGGAGTCTATATACAATGTGTGCAAAAGGCATGAGGAGGTAGGGGAATAATTACAATATTGCAGATTAACACTGGAGTGATAAATGATCAGATGATCATGTACAGGTAGAGATATTGGTGTGCAAAAGAGCAGAAAAGTAAATAAATAAAAACTGTGGGGATTAGGTAGGTGAAAATGGGTGGGCTATTTACCAATAGATTATTTACAGCTGCAGCGATCGGTTAGCTGCTCAGATAGCTGATGTTTGAAGTTGGTGAGGGAGATAAAAGTCTCCAACTTCAGCGATTTTTGCAATTCATTCCAGTCACAGGCAGCAGAGTACTGGAACGAAAGGCGGCCGAATGAGGTGTTGGCTTTAGGGATGATCAGTGAGATACACCTGCTGGAGCGCGTGCTACGGATGGGTGTTGCCATCGTGACCAGTGAACTGAGATAAGGTGGAGCTTTACCTAGCATGGCCTTGTAGATGACCTGGAGCCAGTGGGTCTGGCGACGAATATGTAGCGAGGGCCAGCCGACTAGAGCATACAAGTCACAGTGGTGGGTAGTATAAGGTGCTTTAGTGACAAAACGGATGGCACTGTGATAAACTGCATCCAGTTTGCTGAGTAGAGTGTTGGAAGCGATTTTGTAGATGACATCGCCGAAGTCGAGGATCGGTAGGATAGTCAGTTTTACTAGGGTAAGCTTGGCAGCGTGAGTGAAGGAGGCTTTGTTGCGGAATAGAAAGCCGACTCTTGATTTGATTTTCGATTGGAGATGTTTGATATGGGTCTGGAAGGAGAGTTTGCAGTCTAGCCAGACACCTAGGTACTTATAGGTGTCCACATATTCAAGGTCGGAACCATCCAGTGTGGTGATGCTAGTCGGGCATGCGGGGGCAGGCAGCGAATGGTTGAAAAGCATGCATTTGGTTTTACTAGCGTTTAAGAGCAGTTGGAGGCCACGGAAGGAGTGTTGTATGGCATTGAATCTCGTTTGGAGGTTAGATAGCACAGTGTCCAATGAGGGGCCGAAAGTATATAGAATGGTGTCATCTGCGTAGAGGTGGATCAGGGAATCGCCCGCAGCAAGACCAACATCATTGATATATACAGAGAAAAGAGTCGGCCCGAGAATTGAACCCTGTGGCACCCCCATAGAGACTGCCAGAGGACCGGACAGCATGCCCTCCGATTTGACACACTGAACTCTGTCTGCAAAGTAATTGGTGAACCAGGCAAGGCAGTCATCCGAAAAACCGAGGCTACTGAGTCTGCCGATAAGAATCTGGTGATTGACAGAGTCGAAAGCCTTGGCAAGGTCGATGAAGACGGCTGCACAATACTGTCTTTTATCGATGGCGGTTATGATGTCGTTTAGTACCTTGAGTGTGGCTGAGGTGCACCCGTGACCGGCTCGGAAACCAGATTGCATAGCGGAGAAGGTACGGTGGGATTCGAGATGGTCAGTGACCTGTTTGTTGACTTGGCTTTCGAAGACCTTAGATAGGCAGGGCAGAATGGATATAGGTCTGTAACAGTTTGGGTCCAGGGTGTCTCCCCTTTGAAGAGGGGGATGACTGCAGCAGCGTTCAATCCTTGGGGATCTCAGACAATATGAAAGAGAGGTTGAACAGGCTGGTAATAGGGGTTGCGACAATGGCGGCGGATAGTTTCAGAAATAGAGGGTCCAGATTGTCAAGCCCAGCTGATTTATACAGGTCCAGGTTTTGCAGCTCTTTCAGAACATCTGTTATCTGGATTTGGGTAAAGGAGAACCTGGAGAGGCTTGGGCGAGGAGCTGCGGGGGGGCCGGAGCTGTTGGCCGAGGTAGGAGTGGCCAGGCGGAAGGCATGGCCAGCCGTTGAGAAATGCTTGTTGAAAAAATACATGGCACATGGAAACCAAATGAGGGTGGTCTATGATGATAGGTGGGATGGGCCGAGAGTGGCTGAGGGTTGGGATTAAAGAGCTGAGGTCTATGGTGATAGGTGGGATGGGCTGAGAGTGGCTGAGGGTTGATATTAAAGAGCTGAGGTCTATGGTGATAGGTGGGATGGGCTGAGAGTGGCTGAGGGGTGGGATTAAAGAGCTGAGGTCTATGGTGATAGGTGGGATGGGCTGAGAGTGGCTGAGGGGTGGGATTAAAGAGCTGATGTCTATGGTGATAGGTGGGATGGGCTAAGGGTTTGGATTAAGTTTATGTTTGGCAATGTATTATTCTTTTGTGACTGTTCAATTTAAATGTGCCATGTACAGTTGAAGTCAGAAGTGTACATACACATAGGTTGGAGTCATTAAAACTCGTTTTTCAACCACTCCACAAATTTCTTGTTAACAAACTATAGTTTTGGCAAGTCGATTAGGACATCTACTTTGTGCATGACACAAGTCATTTTTCCAACAATTGTTTACAGACAGATTATATCACAATTCCAGTGGGTCAGAAGTTAACATACACTAAGTTTACTGTACCTTTAAACAGCTTGGAAAATTCCAGAAAATTATTTAATGGCTTTAGAAGCTTTTGAAGGGCTAAAAGGAATAATTTGAGTCAAATGGAGGTGTATCTGTGGATGTATTTCAAGGTCTACCTTCAAACTCAGTGCCTCTTTGCTTGACATGATGGGAAAATAAAAAGAAATCAGCCAAGACCTCAGGAAAACAATTGTAGACCTCCACAAGTCTGGTTCATTTTTGGGAGCAATTTCCAAATGCCTGAAGGTACCCCGTTCATCTGTACAAACAATAGTATGCAAGTATAAACACCATGGGACCACGCAGTCGTCATACCGCTCAGGAAGGAGATGCCGTCTGTCTCCTAGAGATGAACGTACTTTAGTACGAAAAGTGCAAATCAATCTAAGAACAATAGCAAAGGACCTTGTGGAGGAAAAAGGTACAAAAGTATCTATATCCACAGTAAATGAGTCCTATATCAACATAACCTAAAAGGCCGCTCAGCAAGGAAGAAGCCACTGCTCTAAAACAGCCATAAAAAAGACAGACTATGGTTTGTAACTGCACATGGGGACAAAGATCATACTTTTTGGAGAAATGTCCTCTGGTCTGATGAAACAAAAATAGAACTGTTTGGCCATAATGACCATCATTATGTTTGGAGGAAAAAGGGGGAGTCTTGCAAGCCAAAGAACACCATCCCAACCGTGAAGCACGGGGGTGGCAGCATCATGTTGTGTGGGTGCTTTGCTGCCGGAGGGATGGGTGCACTTCACAAAATAGATGGCATCATGAGGACGGAAAATTATGTGAATATATTGAAGCGACATCTCAAGACATCAGTCAGGAAGTTAAAGCTTGGTCGCAAATGGGTCTTCAAAATGGACAATGACCTCAAGCATACTTCCAAAGTTGTGGCAAAATGGCTTAAGGACAACAAAGTCAAGGTATTGGAGTGGCCATCACAGAGCCCTGACCTCAACCTAAGGAAAATTTGTGGTCAAAACTGAAAAAGCGTGTGTGAGCCTACAAACTTGATTCAGTTACACCAGCTCTGTCAGGAGGAATAGGCCAACATTCACCCAACTTATTGTGGGAAGCTTGTGGAAGGCTACCTGAAACGTTTGACCCAAGTTAAACTATTTAAAGGCAATGCTACCAAATACTAATTGAGTGTATGTAAACTTCTGACCCACTGGGAATGTGATGAAAGAAATAAAAGCTGAAATGAGTCTTTCTCTCTATTATTATTCTGACATTTCACATTCTTAAAATAAAGTGGTGATCCTAACTGACCTAAGACAGGGCATTTTTACTAGGATTAAATGTCAGGTTTAAATGTATTTGGCATATGTATGTGTATGTAAACTTCCGACTTCAACTGTATGTAAAATGTATATGTAAAATGTATGTATATGTAGTAAAAAAGCTGTAAATTATATTATATTTGTCCTCTGAATAGGGGTGTGGTGGAAGGGTTAATAAAACATTTTTTTAAAGTGTCTGACCTCCCTACTGCTGTCTCATCACTGTCAGTGATCAGGCCTACCACCACAGTGTTGTCAGCAAACTTGAGGATGCTTTTTATTTTTAATTTTAATTTTATTTAACCAGGCAAGTCAGTTAAGAACACATTCTTATTTTCAATGACAGCCTGGGAACAGTGGGTTAACTGCCTGTTCAGGGGCAGAACGACAGATTTGTTTCTTGTCAGCTTGGGGATTTGAACTCGCAACCTTCCAGTTACTAGTCCAACACTCTAACCACTAGGCTACCCTGTCGCCCCTTTTGGCCACGTGGTGAACAGGGAGCAAAGAAGGGGACTAAGCACACACCCCTGAGGGGCCCCCGTGTTGAGGGTCAGCGTGGCGGTCAGCGTGTTGTTGCCTACCCTCACCATATGGGGCCGCCTCGTCATGAAGTCCAGGATCCTGTTGCAGAGGGAGGTGTTCAGTCCCAGGGTCCCCAACATGGTGATGAGCTTCTAAGGGACTATCATGTTGAACACTGAGCTGTGGTCTATGGACAGCAGTCTCGCATAGTTATTTCCCCTCTTGTCCAAGTTTGAGGGCAGTGTGAAATTGAGATTGTGTCATCTGTGAATCTATTATGCCGGTATGCGAATTTGAATGGATCCGGGGTTTTTGGGATGATGGTGTTGATGTGTGTCTTCAGGGCTGGCTCTACACTAACTGTCAGTGACTGACATAAGAGAAAAATTGCATGTACGAACAAATGCCAAACTTGCACCTTGTGTATTCTACTATTCTCTCTCTCCTTTGGAAGACTAGACCATGTCCCCATCTCTTGTTCATGGCCATTGGACACCAATTATTGGTGTGGGGCATTGCATTAACCAGCCTGATAATAGCTAATTTCAATTTGAATAATTTCTCTAAACTCTGAATAGAATATGATTGGAGTTATAGGCCGACTCAGGCTGTTTATAGACACACTATCACATTCCACCTACATCGTAATAGACCGTATAGTCCAGCTATCCTACATAAAAAACGACTGAAGACTGAAACCGATCATTTGGTTCCATTTCAACATATTTAAAAGTGAAACCAAAGCATTGTAACATATTACACAAACCAATGTTTGAACATGTTTCCAATGTTCAAATCAAAAGGCTACAAAGCACAAACCAATGTGGAAAGTCAGAACCGCTGGACAGCAACATAATGAACTCAACAACTGAGGATTGAGAATGAGATCAGAATTACTGCTAAGGCTTGATCCATTAATTAAATCATTCAATGTGTACAAAACTAAAACAATCTGTTCAAATCAAAAGGCCTGATTTAACATGACATCAATAACGCAGCCACATCACGGGTCCCCTGTGCCGACACATTCAGAAATCAAAAGGCCTGATTTAACATGACATCAATAACGCAGCCACATCACGGGTCCCCTGTGCCGACACATTCAGAAATCAAAAGGCCTGATTTAACATGACATCAATAACGCAGCCACATCACGGGTCCCCTGTGCCGACACATTCAGAAATCAAAAGGCCTGATTTAACATGACATCAATAACGCAGCCACATCACGGGTCCCCTGTGCCGACACATTCAGAAATCAAAAGGCCTGATTTAACATGACATCAATAACGCAGCCACATCACGAGTCCCCTGTGCCGACACATTCAGAAATCAAAAGGCCTGATTTAACATGACATCAATAACGCAGCCACATCACGAGTCCCCTGTGCCGAGACATTCAGAAATCAAAAGGCCTGATTTAACATGACATCAATAACGCAGCCACATCACGGGTCCCCTGTGCCGACACATTCAGAAATCAAAAGGCCTGATTTAACATGACATCAATAACGCAGCCACATCACGGGTTCCCTGTGCCGACACATTCAGAAATCAAAAGGCCTGATTTAACAGGACATCAATAACGCAGCCACACCACGGGTCCCCTGTGCCGACACATTCAGAAATCAAAAGGCCTGATTTAACAGGACATCAATAACGCAGCCACATCACGGATCCCCTGTGCCGACACATTCAGAAATCAAAAGGCCTGATTTAACAGGACATCAATAACGCAGCCACATCACGGGTCCCCTGTGCCAACACATTCAGGAATCAATAGGTTTAATATTTAGTTTAAAAACTCTGACAAAGGCTAAAAGAACAATAAACACCTTTCAGTGAGAAAACAGAAATCCTCTTAAAGTAGAAAAAATACTGTTTTCAAAGACGTAGCCTACGATGCAATAGAACAAGAACTATATTTGAACACTGCAGAAGCTTCGGCCAAATACTCCTAGCCCACCTCTCCAATGCATTGTTGGGAAAGTGTGCATTGAATTCTAGTAGATGAAGTGCCGAGCATCCTGTCATTTAAACCATACTTGGTTTTAAAATGTCACATATTGTTAAATATGATATTTTCGCATACAGAGAATGTCATGCAGGTGAAAGAGGACCCAAAAGCGACTTAACAGAAACAGAGTTTATTTAAATCCAAACAGGGAATAACAAAAATCCTCTAGTCTGTAGAGGGGAATAACTAGAGAAGCGGCCACAGACTGCAGGTCGCTTCGGGTAGGCGCAGGCCGTAGTTGATAGAGCCACCTGCTCACACGCAGCATCTGATGAAGGCAAAAAACACGACAGGACAGGGCGAAACACAATCACAGCATGGTGAATACAAAACAAGGAACCGACGGGACAGGAACGGAACACAAAGGAATAAATAGGGACTCTAATCAGGGGAAAGGATCGGGAACAGGTGTGGGAAGACTAAATGATGATTAGGGGAATAGGAACAGCTGGGAGCAGGAACGGAACGATAGAGAGAGGAGAGAGAGGGAGGGGGAGAGAGGGGATAGAAAAAGGGAACGAACCTAATAAGACCAGCAGGGGGAAACGAACAGAAGGAAAAGCAAAATGACAAGATGATATAAGACAAAACATGACAGTACCCCCCCACTCACCGAGCGCCTCCTGGCGCTCTCGAGGAGGAACACTGGCGGCAACGGAGGAAATCATAGATCAAACGGTCCAGCACGTCCCGAGAAAGAACCCAACTCCTCTCCTCAGGACCGTAACGAAAAACGATAAAAAGGGAAACTAGGGTACTACTCTAAAAAAAAAAAATGAGAACTAGGGACAGACTGAGACAGGGCAGGAACAAGAACAGGAGAGATGCGATGGCAGGGAACAGACTGAGACCCAGCAAGACCAGGAGCAGAAGCAGAAAAAAAATTACCAGACTTCTTCTGCGCGCAGTCTGAACACGCAGCCACGAAACGGCGCGTGTCACGCTCCTGAGTCGGCCACCAAAAGCGCTGGCGAATAGACGCAAGAGTGCCTCGAACACCGGGATGACCAGCTAACTTGGCAGAGTGAGCCCACTGAAGAACAGCCAGACGAGTGGAAACAGGAACGAAAAGGAGGTTACTAGGACAAGCGCGCGGCGACGCAGTGTGCGTGAGTGCTTGCTTAACCTGTCTTTCAATTCCCCAGACTGTCAACCCGACAACACGCCCATAAGGAAGAATCCCCTCGAGATCAGTAGAAGCCACAGAAGAACTAAACAGACGGGATAAGGCATCAGGCTTGGTGTTCTTGCTACCCGGACGGTAAGAAATTACAAACTCGAAACGAGCGAAAAACAACGCCCAACGAGCTTGACGGGCATTAAGTCGTTTGGCAGAACGGATGTACTCAAGGTTCTTATGGTCTGTCCAAACGACAAAAGGAACGGTCGCCCCCTCCAACCACTGTCGCCATTCGCCTAGGGCTAAGCGGATGGCGAGCAGTTCACGGTTACCCACATCATAGTTGCGCTCAGATGGCGACAGGCGATGAGAAAAATAAGCGCAAGGATGAACCTTATCGTCAGACTGGAAGCGCTGGGATAGAATGGCTCCCACGCCTACCTCTGAAGCGTCAACCTCGACAATGAATTGTCTAGTGACGTCAGGAGTAACGAGGATAGGAGCGGACGTAAAACGTTCTTTTAGAAGATCAAAAGCTCCCCTGGGCGGAACCGGACCACTTAAAACACGTCTTGACAGAAGTAAGAGCTGTGAGAGGGGCAGCAACTTGACCGAAATTACGAATGAAACGCCGATAGAAATTAGCGAAACCTAAAAACGCTGCAACTCGACACGTGACCTTGGAACGGGCCAATCACTGACAGCTTGGACCTTAGCGGAATCCATCTGAATGCCTTCAGCGGAAATAACGGAACCGAGAAAAGTAACGGAGGAGACATGAAAAGAGCACTTCTCAGCCTTTACGTAGAGACAATTCTCTAAAAGGCGCTGTAGAACACGTCGAACGTGCTGAACATGAATCTCGAGTGACGGAGAAAAAATCAGGATATCGTCAAGATAGACAAAAACAAAAATGTTCAGCATGTCTCTCAGAACATCATTAACTAATGCCTGAAAAACAGCTGGCGCATTGGCGAGACCGAACGGCAGAACCCGGTACTCAAAATGCCCTAACGGAGTGTTAAACGCCGTTTTCCACTCGTCCCCCTCTCTGATGCGCACGAGATGGTAAGCGTTACGAAGGTCCAACTTAGTAAAGCACCTGGCTCCCTGCAGAATCTCGAAGGCTGATGACATAAGGGGAAGCGGATAACGATTCTTAACCGTTATGTCATTCAGCCCTCGATAATCCACGCAGGGGCGCAGAGTACCGTCCTTCTTCTTAACAAAAAGAACCCCGCCCCGGCCGGAGAAGAAGAAGGCACTATGGTACCGGCGTCAAGAGACACAGACAAATAATCCTCGAGAGCCTTACGTTCGGGAGCCGACAGAGAGTATAGTCTACCTCGAGGAGGAGTGGTCCCCGGAAGGAGATCAATACTACAATCATACGACCGGTGAGGAGGAAGGGAGTTGGCTCGGGACCGACTGAAGACCGTGCGCAGATCATGATATTCCTCCGGCACTCCTGTCAAATCGCCAGGTTCCTCCTGGGAAGTAGGGACAGAAGAAACGGGAGGGATGGCAGACATTAAACACTTCACATGACAAGAAACGTTCCAGGATAGGATAGAATTACTAGACCAATTAATAGAAGGATTATGACATACTAGCCAGGGATGACCCAAAACAACAGGTGTAAACGGTGAACGGAAAATCAAAAAAGAAATAGTCTCACTGTGGTTACCAGATACTGTGAGGGTTAAAGGTAGTGTCTCAAATCTGATACTGGGAAGATGACTACCATCTAAGGCAAACATGGGCGTAGGCTTGTCTAACGGTCTGAAAGGAATGTTATGTTTCCGAACCCATGCTTCGTCCATGAAACAACCCTCAGCCCCAGAGTCAATCAAGGCACTGCATGTAGCACCCGAACCGGTCCAGCGTAGATGGACCGACATAGTAGTACAAGATCTAGATGAAGAGACCAGAGTAGTAGCGCTCACCAGTAGCCCTCCGCTTACTGATGGGCTCTGGCCTCTTACTGGACATGAATTAACAAAATGTCCAGCAACTCCGCAATAGAGGCACAGGCGGTTGGTGATCCTCCGTTCCCTCTCCTTAGTCGAGATGCGAATCCCTCCCAGCTGCATGGGCTCAGTCTCAAAGCCAGAGGAGGGAGATGGTTGCGATGCGGAGCAGGGAAACACCGTTGATGCGAGCTCTCTTCCACGAGCCCGGTGACGAAGATCTACCCGTCGTTCTATGCGGATGGCGAGAGCAATCAAAGAGTCCACATCTGAAGGAACCTCCCGGGAGAGAATCTCATCCTTAACCACTGCGTGGAGTCCCTCCAGAAAACGAGCGAGCAGCGCCGGCTCGTTCCACTCACTAGAGGCAGCAAGAGTGCGAAACTCAATAGAATAATCCGTTATGGACCGTTCACCTTGGCATAAGGAAGCCAGGGCCCTAGAAGCCTCCCTACCAAAAACTGAACGGTCAAAAACCCGAATCATCTCCTCTTTAAAGTTCTGGAACTTGTTAGAGCAATCAGCCCTTGCCTCCCAGATAGCTGTGCCCCATTCTCGAGCCCGGCCAGTAAGGAGTGAAATGACGTAAGCAACCCGAGCTCTCTCTCTAGAGTATGTGTTGGGTTGGAGAGAGAACACAATCTCACACTGCGTGAGAAAGGAGCGGCACTCAGTGGGCTGCCCGGAGTAGCAAGGTGGGTTATTAACCCTAGGTTCTGGAGGCTCGGCAGGCCAGGAAGTAACAGGTGGCACGAGACGTAGACTCTGGAACTGTCCAGAGAGGTCGGAAACCTGAGCGGCCAGGTTCTCCACGGCATGGCGAGCAGCAGACAATTCCTGCTCGTGTCTGCCGAGCATGGCTCCTTGGATCTCGACGGCAGTGTAACGAGCGTCTGAAGTCGCTGGGTCCATTACTTGGTCGGTTCCTTCTGTCATGCAGGTGAAAGAGGACCCAAAAGCGACTTAACAGAAACAGAGTTTATTTAAATCCAAACAGGGAATAACAAAAATCCTCTAGTCTGTAGAGGGGAATAACTAGAGAAGCGGCCACAGACTGCAGGTCGCTTCGGGTAGGCGCAGGCCGTAGTTGATAGAGCCACCTGCTCACACGCAGCATCTGATGAAGGCAAAAAACACGACAGGACAGGGCGAAACACAATCACAGCATGGTGAATACAAAACAAGGAACCGACGGGACAGGAACGGAACACAAAGGAATAAATAGGGACTCTAATCAGGGGGAAAGGATCGGGAACAGGTGTGGGAAGACTAAATGATGATTAGGGGAATAGGAACAGCTGGGAGCAGGAACGGAACGATAGAGAGAGGAGAGAGAGGGAGGGGGAGAGAGAGGGATAGAAAAAGGGAACGAACCTAATAAGACCAGCAGGGGGAAACGAACAGAAGGAAAAGCAAAATGACAAGATGATATAAGACAAAACATGACAGAGAATGCGTCATGTAGGATTGCATTTTGTTAATTTCGGTTGAGCATCCCCCCCATATCTTATTGATTAGCGGTTGTCAAAGACAAAATGAGTATGACATCCGGGTATTTAAAGTAGACTCTATTTTCTAAATCAATCAATCAAATTGTCATGACTTTGGCCTGGGGGCGTTGGTTTATGAAAGTCATAAATACCTCTTCCCCCCTTTTTCCTCTCTCTACCCTACTGAGGTTACATTTGCAAAACCCTTGGTTAGCATAGAGATTCGGGGGAACGTCAGTAGGTGGGGGGAAATTAACTATATTCTGGTAATCCGAACAATTGAACATATGCGGTGGTACTTAATGAATATTATGTCAGTTTGGTTGTCATCTGAGACATTTTCATCAATGATAAGATGACATAAACTCTACAGTGGAAAGTCTACACATCAGAGTTATCGGATTCACATGGAATTGTTGTTCAATTTAAATGTTTCAAAACAAAATGATTTGTGATGGGATGAAATGTGATTTTAACTTCTAAAATGTGACATTTGGGTTTTCATAAGATAGGGCTGCTCAATCAGTGGCACTCCCCTGTGAAGGGACAAGGGCTATAAAACTTTTCAAACACACCCTCCTCTCCCTTCCTATATAAGCCCTTGACGACAACATAACTTCCTGTTCCGGGGAGGTAGGACGACGGTCCTATGTCAGAATGGTTCAGATATTAACTACAGAACGAAGCCAACATCAGCGTGAGCTTTGGTTGCAAATGGTATGAACCTTGAACTCTTATTCACTATCGAAGTGATACCTCCTAGCCGTTGAGTTAGCAACCGCAGTTGCAAACGCAGGTTAGGAAGGAACAGAGTATCCCGTCTACCACACAACGACGTTACTACAACGTATTCAATTGACCACCAGAGACATTCTTCAAAGGACAAAGGACTCGGTTTGGCAACACGGCCTTCCATCAACCACCAACCTACTGAAGCGCAGCTCAGAGTAAATATTTATTGCATTTTCCTTTTCCAAAAGGGCGGTAATTTAGAATGCATAAGATACTGTATTTATGATAGTACAACTTCGCCCTTCGTCCCTCAGTCTTCCCGCTCTTTCACTCAACCCAGCCATGTTCCTTTGTGTAACAAGGACAAGACACACACACCGGACAGGGTGAAACAGGCAGGATATAACCCCACCCACGTTACCAAAGCACAGCCCCCACAACACTCGAGGGATATCTTCAACCACCAACTTACCATCCTGAGACAAGGCCGAGTATAGCCCACGAAGATCTCCCCCACGGCACAAACCCAAGGGGAGCATCAACCCGGGCAGGAAGATCACGTCAGTGACTCAATCCACTCAAGTGACGCACCCCTCCCAGGGACGGCATGAAAGAGCATCAGTAAGCCAGTTACTTAGCCCCTGTAATAGGGTTTGAGGCAGAGAATCCCAGTGGAGAGAGGGGAACCGGTCAGGCAGAAACAGCAAGGGTGGTTCGTTGCTCCGGTGCCTTTCCGTTCACCTTCACACTCCTGGGCAAGACTACACTCAATCATAGGATCTACTGAAGAGACGAGTCTTCAGTAAAGACTTAAAGGTCAAGAACAAGTCTGCTTCTCTCACATAGATAGGCAGACCATTCCATAAAAATTGAGCTCTTTAGGAGAAATCCCTGCCTCCAGCTGTTTGCTTAGAAATTCTAGGGACAGTAAGGAGGCCTGCGTCTTCTGACCGTAGCGTACCTGTAGGTATGTATGGCAGGACCAAATCGGAAAGATAGGTAGGAGCAAGCCCATGTAATGCTTTGTAGGTTAGCAGTAAAACCTTTAAATTAGCCCATGCCTTAACAGGAAGCCAGTGTAGAGAGGCTAGCACTGTAGAAATGTGATAAAACAATGTGGTTCTAGTCAAGATTCTAGCAGCCGTGTTTAGCACTAACTGAAGTTTATTTAGGTCTTTATCTGGGTAGCTGGAAAGTAGAGCATTGCAGTAGTCTAACCTAGAAGCGACAAAAGCATGGATTCATTTTTCTGCTTAATTTGTGACGGAAGGTTTCTGATCTTACGTAGATGTGAAAAGCCTGTCCTTGAAACAGTCTTGATATGTTCGACAAAAGATAGATCAGGGTCCAGAGTATCGCAGAGGTCCTTCACAGTTTTATTTGAGACGACTGTACAACCATCAAGATGAATTGTCAGATTCAACAGAAGATCTCTTTGTTTCTTGGAACTAGCATCTCTGTTTTGTCCGAGTTTAAAAGTAGAACATTTGCAACCATCCACTTCCTTATGTCTGAAACACAGGCTTCCAGGGCGGGACATTTTGGGGCTTCACCATGTTTCATTGAAATGTACAGCTGTGTGTCGTCCGCATAGCAGTGAAAGTTAACATTATGTTTCCGAATAATATCACCAAGAACTAAAATATATAGTGAAAACAATAGTGGTCCTAAAACGGAGCATTGAGGAGCACCGGAATTTACAGTCGATTTCTCAGAGGACAAACCATCCAAAGAGACAAACTGATATCTTTCCAACAGATAAAATCTAAACTTGGCCAGAACATGTCCGTGTAGACCAATTTGTGCTTCCAATCTCTCCAAAAGAATGTGGTGATCGATGGTATCAAAAGCAGCACTAAGGTCTAGGAGCACGAGGACAGGTGCAGAGCCTCGGTCTGATGCCTTTTTAAGGTCATTTACCACCTTCACAAGTGCAGTCTCAGTGCTACGATGGGGTCTAAAACCAGACTGAAGCGTTTCGTATACATTGTTTTCAGAAAGGTAGTGAGTTGATGCGCAACAGCTTTTTTTTTAATTGAGAGGAATGGAAGATTCAATATAGGCCGACAGTTTTTTATATTTTCTGCGTCAAGGGTTGGCTTTTTCAAGAGGCTATTGTAACGCCGTTCGTTTGTCGAAAGAGAGTTGGACCAAAATGCGGCGTGGTAGTTACTCATGTTCTTTAATGAAAAAACAACGATACATGAAATAACTGTATATATACAAAAACAACAAACGGAACGTGAAAACCTATACAGCCTGTCTGGTGAACACTAACACAGAGACAGGAACAATCACCCACGAAATACACAATGAAACCCCAGCTACCTAAATATGGTTCCCAATCAGAGACAACAAGAATCACCTGACTCTGATTGAGAACCGCCTCAGGCAGCCAAACCTATGCTACACCCCTACTCAGCCGCAATCCCAATGCCTAGAAAACCCCAATACGAAACACAACATTTAAACGCATGTCACACCCTGGCCTGACCAAATATATAACGAAAATACAAAATACTATGACCAAGGCGTGACAGCTATATTATTGCCACTTTTAGTGAGTTTGGTACACATCTGGTAGATAGAGAGCCATATTGCACTTTTACTTTCTTCTCCAACACTTTGTTTTTGCATTATTTAAACCAAATTAAACATGTTTCATTATTTACTTGAGGCTAAATTGATTTTATTGATGTATTATATTAAGTTAAAATAAGTGTTTCCTTCAGTATTGTTGTAATTGTCCTTACTACAAATAAAAAAATAGTAGATAATATCGGTATCGGCTTTTTTGGTCATCCAATAATCGGTATCGGTATCGGCGTTGAAAAATCATAGGCGTTGAAAAATCATAATCGGTCGACCTCTACTTCATTCAGTATGTTGCTCATCAACTTGCTTGTCAACAGATTCCAATGCAGCCTCACTCTCGCTGCTGTCACTCTCGCTGCTGTCGCTCTCGCTGCTGTCGCTCTCGCTGCTGTCGCTCTCGCTGCTGTCGCTCTCGCTGCTGTCGCTCTCGCTGCTGTCGCTCTCGCTGCTGTCGCTCTCGCTGC
>NW_025747774.1:40000-46653 GCF_021184085.1 Oncorhynchus gorbuscha | reverse complement strand
TCTCCTCTGTTCTGCTCTGCTCTGTAGATGGATGAGATGAAGGTAAAAGACAGAGCATGCTGTGTGCTGGGGAAGGAGCTGTGTGTTCAGGCTGGACACACTCAGAGGCTCCAGCTGCAGAAGGAGGCTGTGGATGAGCAGCTAGCCCAGATCAGAAGCAGGGAGGTTGGGGCAGGAGGACACCTCCACAGCCCCAAACGAGACGCTCCTTACCCCAGTGGTGCAGGAGACACCTCAGAGAGCCTCGTAAGCAATCTCTCTCCCTCCATCTCCCCTCTCACTACTGCATAATGCAGGCTACCCCTCTATCTAGCCTCTCACTGCTGCGTAAGGCAGGCTATCTATAGACCTACCTCCACAAACGCAAGGCCCTTTGTTGCCTCTGCAACTTTAAATCTAGCTAACGTGTTTATTTTGCTTTCTTTGTGCTTCACCTTCATTATCTGTTTCTAGACGCTTAAATGGAGTCTAGAGATCTGCCCTGGCTGAGCCTAGATTTTATCTATTACTGCACCCAGCACCAGTCCTCTAACCTCCCTTTACTGTCTATTCCTCCACCCAGCACCAGTCCTCTAACCTCCCTTTACTGTCTATTACTGCACCCAGCACCAGTCCTCTCACCTCCCTTTACTGTCTATTCCTCCACCCAGCACCAGTCCTCTCACCTCCCTTTACTGTCTATTACTGCACCCAGCACCAGTCCTCTCACCTCCCTTTACTATCTATTCCTCCACCCAGCACCAGTCCTCACCTTCCTTTACTGTCTATTCCTCCACCCAGCACCAGTCCTCTCACCTCCCTTTACTGTCTATTACTGCACCCAGCACCAGTCCTCTCACCTTCCTTTACTGTCTATCTGCAGATACGATGTCCTCTCACCTTCCTTTACTGTCTATCTGCAGATACGATGTCCTCTCACCTTCCTTTACTGTCTATTCCTCCTTCCTTTAGTGTCTATCTGCAGATACGATGTCCTCTCACCTTCCTTTACTGTCTATTCCTCCTTCCTTTAGTGTCTATCTGCAGATACGATGTCCTCTCATCTTCCTTTACTGTCTATTCCTCCTTCCTTTACTGTCTATCTGCAGATACGATGTCCTCTCACCTTCCTTTAGTGTCTATCTGCAGATACGATGTCCTCTCACCTTCCTTTACTGTCTATTCCTCCACCCAGCACCAGTCCTCTAACCTCCCTTTACTGTCTATTCCTCCACCCAGCACCAGTCCTCTCACCTTCCTTTACTGTCTATCTGCAGATACGATGTCCTCTCACCTTCCTTTACTGTCTATTCCTCCTTCCTTTAGTGTCTATCTGCAGATACGATGTCCTCTCATCTTCCTTTACTGTCTATTCCTCCTTCCTTTAGTGTCTATCTGCAGATACGATGTCCTCTCATCTTCCTTTACTGTCTATTCCTCCTTCCTTTACTGTCTATCTGCAGATACGATGTCCTCTCACCTTCCTTTAGTGTCTATCTGCAGATACGATGTCCTCTCACCTTCCTTTACTGTCTATTCCTCCACCCAGCACCAGTCCTCTAACCTCCCTTTACTGTCTATTCCTCCACCCAGCACCAGTCCTCTCACCTTCCTTTACTGTCTATCTGCAGATACGATGTCCTCTCACCTTCCTTTACTGTCTATTCCTCCACCCAGCACCAGTCCTCTCACCTTCCTTTACTGTCTATCTGCAGATACGATGTCCTCTCACCTTCCTTTACTGTCTATCTGCAGATACGATGTCCTCTCACCTCCCTTTACTGTCTATCTGCAGATGTTCTCTACTGTTGAAAGATGTCTCCTGCACCACTGAATCAGGACTTCTTGAGACGTTTATAGATGGTTTTGTTTCGATCTCGTTCTTTCGTCTTCAGCTCTTTATTTTTATATTTTCTAATATTCAGCTCATAAATATACATATGAATCTCTGAATTTTAAACACAGTGGATACTAAAGTCTGCAGATTTTCAAATCAAATGTACACACGTCACCCTGTCGAAGAACTAAATGTGTTTATGTCCGAGCTGTTCTTGCCTGCTGTGCACCAGTCCGTGGCCTGTGACTTCCTCAATCTATAAGCACATCACCTGAACGCCTTCACACTGTCACCAATATTCACACTCACCTCCACCTGCTTACAGAGTAGACACCTGTTATTTCAACAGGCTACTTACTTATTGTTATCGGCATGCCTCTCAATGTAGTTAGTCTCTTCTCACAGCTGCTGTGTCTGAGCGCCATGAGTCAGGAGTAGCTGGGGCCTGCTTTGGGGTCAATTCCAATTCAAGTCAGTCAATTCAGGAAGTAAATTGACGTTCCAATTCAAGTCAGTCAATTCAGGAAGTAAATTGACGTTCCAATTCAAGTCAGTCAATTCAGGAAGTAAATTGACGTTCCATTTCAAGTCAGTCAATTCAGGAAGTAAATTGACGTTCCAATTCAAGTCAGTCAATTCAGGAAGTAAATTGACGTTCCAATTCAAGTCAGTCAATTCAGGAAGTAAATTGACGTTCCATTTCAAGTCAGTCAATTCAGGAAGTAAATTGACGTTTCAATTCAAGTCAGTCAATTCAGGAAGTAAATTGACGTTCCAATTCAAGTCAGTCAATTCAGGAAGTAAATTGACGTTCCAATTCAAGTCAGTCAATTCAGGAAGTAAATTGACGTTCCAATTCAAGTCAGTCAATTCAGGAAGTAAATTGACGTTCCAATTCAAGTCAGTCAATTCAGGAAGTAAATTGACGTTCCAATTCAAGACAGTCAATTCAGGAAGTAAATTGACGTTCCAATTCAAGTCAGTCAATTCAGGAAGTAAATTGACGTTTCAATTCAAGTCAGTCAATTCAGGAAGTAAATTGACGTTCCAATTCAAGTCAGTCAATTCAGGAAGTAAATTGACGTTCCAATTCAAGTCAGTCAATTCAGGAAGTAAATTGACGTTCCAATTCAAGTCAGTCAATTCAGGAAGTAAATTGACGTTCCATTTCAAGTCAGTCAATTCAGGAAGTAAATTGACGTTCCAATTCAAGTCAGTCAATTCAGGAAGTAAATTGACGTTCCAATTCAAGTCAGTCAATTCAGGAAGTAAATTGACGTTCCAATTCAAGTCAGTCAATTCAGGAAGTAAATTGACGTTTCAATTCAAGTCAGTCAATTCAGGAAGTAAATTGACGTTCCAATTCAAGTCAGTCAATTCAGGAAGTAAATTGACGTTCCAATTCAAGTCAGTCAATTCAGGAAGTAAATTGACGTTCCAATTCAATAATATATATATTTTTTAAAGGCATCTTATTTTCAATGACATCTCAATAAACTGAAAAGGAGAAGATATTTGTTTCTAAATGTTAAATTCAAATAATTTCCTGAATTGACTTGCTTTCAGTTCAAAAGGACCCCCAACCCTGATGAGTAGCATGCAAGGCTGCACTGTAATAAACACCATAGTAAGCGACCGTAGCCTATTGAACAGTGTTTCCATTTTCACGGCAGAAAATGGATGGATGATTTTTATTTTTCTGTTTATTATTTGTTCTGTGTAAGAATGAATGTACCCACTGTCCACTTTATTACACTGTTATTTAGATAAATCCATGTCAACAGGAACCCCAGAAGTTTCCGGGTGTTTTTTACCACATTAACTGGCGTTTCTACATGGAGCGTTTACAGTGAAGGTCCGTAGGGCTTTCGATAAGTGGGGTTCACTGGGTGAGGCCTAATACACTGTAATAATATAGCCTGGGGATGGTGTTTGAGGTTATTCCCAGTAATCTGCAGTTGGTGTGTGTTTCAGGAACAGCAGTTAGATGAGAAGGACGCGCGGCGCTTCCAGCTGAAGATCGCTGAGCTGAGTGCCGTCATCCGCAAACTGGAGGACCGTAACGCCCTCTTGTCAGAGGAAAGAAATGAACTGGTGAGCCGTACTGACGTCTTCCAATCACAGGTATAAACTGGGTGATTCCAGCCCTGAATGCTGATTGGCTGGAGGACCGTAACGCCCTCTTGTCAGAGGAAAGAAATGAACTGGTGAGCCGTACTGACGTCTTCCAATCACAGGTATAAACTGGGTGGTTCCAGCCCTGAATGCTGATTGGCTGGAGGACCGCATGCCCTCCTGTTTGGTTCTGGTATAACAACCAGTTTTGGTATTGGATCAGTTTGGTTCTGGTATAACAACCCGGTTTGGTATTGGATCAGTTTGGTTCTGGTATAACAACCCGGTTTGGTATTGGATCAGTTTGGTTCTGGTATAAAAAAAACAGGTTTGGTATTGGATCAGTTTGGTTCTGGTATAACAACCAGGTTTGGTATTGGATCAGTTTGGTTCTGGTATAACAACCAGGTTTGGTATTGGATCAGTTTGGTTCTGGTATAACAACCAGGTTTGGTATTGGATCAGTTTGGTTCTGGGATAACAACCAGGTTTGGTATTGGTATTGGATCAGTTTGGTTCTGGTATAACAACCAGGTTTGGTATTGGATCAGTTTGGTTCTGGTATAACAACCAGGTTTGGTATTGGATCAGTTTGGTTCTGGTATAACAACCAGGTTTGGTATTGGATCAGTTTGGTTCTGGTATAACAACCAGGTTTGGTATTGGATCAGTTTGGTTCTGGTATAACAACCAGGTTTGGTATTGGTATTGGATCAGTTTGGTTCTGGTATAACAACCAGGTTTGGTATTGGATCAGTTTGCTTCTGGTATAACAACCAGGTTTGGTATTGGATCCGTTTGGTTCTGGTATAACAACCAGGTTTGGTATTGGTATTGGATCAGTTTGGTTCTGGTATAACAACCAGGTTTGGTATTGGTATTGGATCAGTTTGGTTCTGGTATAACAACCAGGTTTGATATTGGATCAGTTTGGTTCTGGCAACCTTTTTTTTAGTTTTACGTGACCTTTGACCCACATATTGTGAAACAAATGCGTCAACAACATCGTGAGTGTTACTTTACTCACCGCGGACGGCCACCAGCGGTTACTCACTTTTCTGTTCCACCACATCACTGCCTGTCAAGCTGAGAACCTTCCTGTCATTGCAATACGTTCCCACTTATTTAAAGAGCTTCTAAGCCGAGTTTATGGGACGATTTCACCGGTCCCAATACAAGCTGAGAACCTTCCTGTCATTGCAATACGTTCCCACTTATTTAAAAAGCTTCTAAGCCGAGTTTACGGGACCATTTCACCGGTCCCAATACAAGCTGTGAACCTTCCTGTCATTGCAAAACCTTCTCACTTATTTAAAGAGCTTCTAAGCCGAGTTTACGGGACCATTTCACCAGTTTCAATACAAGAACGAATGCCGTTTCAAATCCAGATGTTCATGATCACATACACACAGTTAGCAGATGTTATTGGTCACATACACACGGTTAGCAGATGTTAATGCGAGTGTAGCGAAATGCTTGTGCCTCTAGTTCCAACAGTGCAGTAATATCTAACAACTAATATCTAACAATTTCACAACAACTACCTGATACACGCAAATCTAAAGGGATGGAATAAGAAGATGTACATATAAATATATGGATGAGTGATGACCGAGCGGCACAGGCAAGATGCAATAGATGGTCTAAAATACAGTGTATACACATGAGATGAGTAGATAAGATATGCAAACATTAAAGTGGCATTAGTATCAAACTCCAGGCCGTGGTCAGATGACATGAACATAGAGTTCTTTTGGCCAATCACACCAGCAGTGAGTGTGGAGTTTAGAAAGAGAAGCATGTGCAGAAAGTTACCTCATACCTAAGGTAAAATATGGTAGTGGATCATTGATGTTATGGTATTTTATTTTATTTATTTTACCTTTATTTAACCAGGCAAGTCAGTTAGGAACACATTCTTATTTTCAATGACGGCCTGGGAACAGTGGGTTAACTGCCTGTTCAGGGGCAGAACGACAGATTTTGTACCTTGTCAGCTCTGGGGTTTGAACTCGCAACCTTCCGTTTACTAGTCCAACGCTCTAACCACTAGACTACCCTGTTATGTTATGGTATAATATGGTAGTAGATCATTGATGTTATGGTATAATATAGTAGTGGATCATTGATGTTATGGTATAATATAGTAGTGGATCATTGATGTTATGGTATAATATGGTAGTAGATCATTGATGTTATGGTATAATATGGTAGTAGATCATTGATGTTATGGTAGAATATGGTAGTGGATCATTGATGTTATGGTAGAATATGGTAGTGGATCATTGATGTTATGGTATAATATGGTAGTAGATCATTGATGTTATGGTAGAATATGGTAGTAGATCATTGATGTTATGGTATAATATGGTAGTAGATCATTGATGTTATGGTAGAATATGGTAGTGGATCATTGATGTTATGGTATAATATGGTAGTGGATCATTGATGTCATGGTAGTAGATCATTGATGTTATGGTATAATATGGTAGTAGATCATTGATGTTATGGTATAATATGGTAGTGGATCATTGATGTTATGGTATAATATGGTAGTAGATCATTGATGTTATGGTAGTGGATCATTGATGTTATGGTATAATATGGTAGTGGATCATTGATGTTATGGTAGAATATGGTAGTGGATCATTGATGTTATGGTATAATATGGTAGTAGATCATTGATGTTATGGTAGAATATGGTAGTGGATCATTGATGTTA
>NW_025747774.1:0-30000 GCF_021184085.1 Oncorhynchus gorbuscha | reverse complement strand
GGAGGTAAGACCTGGAGACACACAGTTCTGCTTGTCGTGTTTAAAGGGGAGTCTGACAGAGAGAAAGAGTATGATCAAGAGAGAGGGAGAGAGGAAAGAGAAAGGTCAAGACAGAGAGAAAGAGAGGAAAGAGAACGGTCAAGACAGAGAGAAAGAGTGTGATCGAGAGAGAGAGAGGAAAGAGAGAACGATCAAGACAGAGAGAAAGAGTGTGATCGAGAGAGAGGGAGAGAGGAAAGAGAGAACGATCAAGACAGAGAGAGAGAGAGGAAAGAGAGAACGATCAAGAGAGAGAGAGAGAGAGGAAAGAGAGAACGATCAAGAGAGAGAGAGAGAGAGGAAAGAGAGAACGATCAAGACAGAGAAAGAGAGAGGAGGGAGAGAGAGAGATATATGTATGTTTTCTCGTCTGATTGCTCCCTGATGAAAGCTTGACGTTTCGACATTTGGTTTGTATCAGAACTATGAATGAATGTGGAAGTGTGTTTCCATTCTTGATATACAGCAGTCAATTACAGAAGTGTAAATATGCAACGCAACGTTTACCGAGAAGCAGACATATTGCCTGTTTCTAATGTCATCTGTTGTTTCTGATATTGTGTTATAATAACCATGGGGAGGGACAGCGACCTCTGACCTCCCTCACTGTTGTTTCTGTCTGTCTGTACATTTGCCTGTCTGTCTGTCTGCCCATCTGTCTGTCTGTCTGTCTGTCTGTCTGTCTGTCTGTCTGTCTGTCTGTCTGTCTGCCCGTCTGTCTTCCTGTCTGTCTGCCCATCTGTCTACCTGTCTTTCTGTCTCCCTGTCTTTCTGTCTGCCCATCTGTCTACCTGTCTGTCTACCTGTCTTTATTTCTACCTGTCTTTCTGTGTGCCTGTCTGCCTGTAGGGTATGATCAGGGAGGAGACAGAGATGAGGTTTCATCAGTTGACCATGGAGTACCAGGCTCTTCAGAGAGCCTATGCACTTCTACAGGAGCAGGTGGGGGGCACGTTTGATGCAGAGAAGGAAGTCAAGGTAAGAGGTGCTCTATTATGATGCCATTATCAAAACATGTATTTCATTCACTGGGCAGTAATGTATTTCAGACCACTATTCCACTGGAGGTATTGGGGTATAGTCGTATTCACCTGTCCATCATAAGTAGGACTCCTCCCAGGCCTGATTCAGCCCAGACATTCACATAAATCATGCATTGACATCCGTGAGAGAAAATGTGAGTTAAGCACGCAAGTCTCAAACCAAAATGCTGCCCTAGAGACTGAACCAGGTAGAGACTGACCAGGTAGAGACTGAACCAGGTAGAGACTGAACCAGGTAGAGACTGAACCAGGTAGAGACTGACCAGGTAGAGCCAGAATGCCGACACAGAGACTGAACCAGGTAAAAACTGAACCAGGTAGAGTCTGAACCAGGTAGAGACTGAAGCAGGTAGAGACTAACCAGGTAGAGCCAGAATGCTGTCATAGAGACTGAACCAGTTAGAGACTGAACCAGTTAGAGACTAAACCAGGTAGAGTCTGAACCAGGTAGAGTCTGAACCAGGTAGAGTCTGAACCAGGTAGAGTCTGAACCAGGTAGAGACTGAACCAGGTAGACTGAACCAGGTAGAGACTGAACCAGGTAGAGACTGCACCAGGTAGAGACATAATGCTGCCATAGAGACTGAACCAGGTAGAGCCAGAATGCTGACATAGAGACTGAACCAGGTAGAGACATAATGCTAACATAGAGACTGAACCAGGTAAAAACTGAACCAGGTAGAGACTGAACCAGGTAGAGACTGAACCAGGTAGAGACTGAACCAGGTAGATCCAGAATGCTGCCATAGAGACTGAACCAGGTAGAGACGGAACCAGGTAGAGACAGAATGCTGCCATAGAGACCGGACCAGGTAGAGACCGAACCAGGTAGAGACTGAACCAGGTAGAGACTGAACCAGGTAGAGACATAATGCTAACATAGAGACTGAACCAGGTAAAAACTGAACCAGGTAGAGACTGAACCAGGTAGAGACTGAACCAGGTAGAGACTGAACCAGGTAGATCCAGAATGCTGCCATAGAGACTGAACCAGGTAGAGACGGAACCAGGTAGAGACAGAATGCTGCCATAGAGACCGGACCAGGTAGAGACCGAACCAGGTAGAGACCGAACCAGGTAGAGACTGAACCAGGTAGAGACTGAACCAGGTAGAGACATAATGCTAACATAGAGACTGAACCAGGTAGAGACTGAACCAGGTAGAGACTGAACCAGGTAGAGACTGAACCAGGTAGAGACTGAATCAGGTAGAGACTGAACCAGGTAGATCCAGAATGCTGCCATAGAGACTGAACCAGGTAGAGACTGAACCAGGTAGAGACCGAACCAGGTAGAGACCGAACCAGGTAGAGACCGAACCAGGTAGAGACCGAACCAGGTAGAGACTGAACCAGGTAGATCCAGAATGCTGCCATAGAGACTGAACCAGGTAGAGACGGAACCAGGTAGAGACAGAATGCTGCCATAGAGACCGGACCAGGTAGAGACCGAACCAGGTAGAGACTGAACCAGGTAGAGACTGAACCAGGTAGAGACATAATGCTAACATAGAGACTGAACCAGGTAAAAACTGAACCAGGTAGAGACTGAACCAGGTAGAGACTGAACCAGGTAGAGACTGAACCAGGTAGATCCAGAATGCTGCCATAGAGACGGAACCAGGTAGAGACAGAATGCTGCCATAGAGACCGGACCAGGTAGAGACCGAACCAGGTAGAGACCGAACCAGGTAGAGACTGAACCAGGTAGAGACTGAACCAGGTAGAGACATAATGCTAACATAGAGACTGAACCAGGTAGAGACTGAACCAGGTAGAGACTGAACCAGGTAGAGACTGAATCAGGTAGAGACTGAACCAGGTAGATCCAGAATGCTGCCATAGAGACTGAACCAGGTAGAGACTGAACCAGGTAGAGACAGAATGCTGCCATAGAGACCGAACCAGGTAGAGACCGAACCAGGTAGAGACCGAACCAGGTAGAGACCGAACCAGGTAGAGACCGAACCAGGTAGAGACTGAACCAGGTAGAGACAGAATGCCGCCAAAGAGACTGAACCAGGTAAAAACTGAACCAGGTAGTGTCTGAACCAGGTAGTGTCTGAACCAGGTAGAGTCTGAACCAGGTAGAGACTGAACCAGGTAGAGAAAGAATGCTGCCATAGAGACTGAAAGAGGTAGAGAAACATATTCTACTAGCGTTTATTATCATTGTATATAACCAGTGAATGTTTTTCTCTTCACTCCACAGACAAGAGAACAGTTGCAAGCAGAGCTTATTCTCTACCAAACCAGAATACAGGACCTGGAGTGTGTTCTGTCCCAGCAAGGACAGGTGACTGGATTACACACGCACACGCACGCACGCACACACGCACGCACGCACACACACAGAGTTCTTTGTCACTGATTTCCTGTGTGTTTTTTTAGGATATGAAGTGGATCGAGGAGAAACAAGCCCTATATCAAAGAAATCAAGAACTTATAGAGAAGGTATAAAACTATTGTCCATGATATTTACCTGAAGTAATGTAATCCAGGTGTTATTGGGAACATGTGATTACATTTCCCCAGTGTTTTTCTGTCTCTTAACAGATCAAGCACGTGGAAACAGAGGAGTCACGTTTAAAAGACGAATTTCAGGACGCCAGAGACCAAAATGAACTCCTGGAGTTCCGGATCCTTGAACTTGAAGTAAGAGCCATTTGACCCCCTAGACCAATCCTCTTTCTCGGGCGCCGCCCCCTAGCCCCATCCTCTTTCTCGGGCGCCGCCCCCTAGCCCCATCCTCTTTCTCGGGCGCCGCCCCCTAGACCAATCCTCTTTCTCGGGCGCCGCCCCCTAGACCAATCCTCTTTCTCGGGCGCCGCCCCCTAGACCAATCCTCTTTCTCGGGTGCCGCCCCCTAGCCCCATCCTCTTTCTCGGGCGCCACCCCCTAGCCCAATCCTCTTTCTCGGGTGCCGCCCCCTAGCCCCATCCTCTTTCTCGGGCGCCGCCCCAAGCTTCATCCTCTCCGATCTCTATCAGGTTTCACTGAACCTTGTAAACGATTGGACAGAAAAAATTGGTGAAAAAAAATAAATCTTAATGATATTCACGTTTTTGGAAATGTATTGTCAGTTTTAGCTGTACTCGTACATACTTTAGCTAATGAAAGAGTTGCAGGCTAGTTTTACATGCCCATGGTCTCCAAGATGGGCCATCTAGTAATAATGTCATCTATCACCATCCAGGAGAGGGAGAGGAGATCTCCAGGAATCAACTTCCACAACATCCACTTCTGTGAAGGCATCAGTCCACTGCAGGTGTACTGTGAGGCCGAGGGAGTCACAGTGAGTCTATAATAATAATATCATATCTATATATATATATATATTATACTTCAGTGAAGGCATCAGTCCACTGCAGGTGGACTGTGAGGCCGAGGGAGTCACAGTGAGTCTATAATAATAATATCATATCTATATATATATATATATTATACTTCTGTGAAGGCATCAGTCCACTGCAGGTATACTGTGAGGCCGAGGGAGTCACAGTGAGTCTATAATAATAATATCATATCTATATATATATATATATATATATATATTATACTTCTGTGAAGGCATCAGTCCACTGCAGGTGTACTGTGAGGCTGAGGGAGTCACAGTGAGTCTATAATAATAATATCATATAAAAGGTGCTAGGGGGTAGAGGCTAGGAGCTAGGGACTAGGAGAGTGTCTAGGGGCCTCAAATTCTAATCTTGACCTCAAAGCCAGTTCCACTGCATTTCTTCATTGTTCCCTTCTAATCAGGGCCTGATTTAGACCTGGGACACCAGGTGGGTGATATTAATGATCAGGGCCTGATTTTGACCTGGGACACCAGGTGGGGTGATATTAATGATCAGGGCCTGATTTAGACCTGGGACACCAGGTGGGTGATATTAATGATCAGGGCCTGATTTAGACCTGGGACACCAGGTGGGTGATATTAATGATCAGGTCCTGATTTAGACCTGGGACACCAGGTGGGGTGATATTAATGATCAGGGCCTGATTTACACCTGGGCCACCAGATGGGTGATATTAATGATCAGGGCCTGATTTAGACCTGGGACACCAGATGGGGTGATATCAATGATCAGGTCCTGATTTAGACCTAGGACACCAGGTGAGTGATATTAATTATCAGGTCCTGATTTAGACCTGGGACACCAGGTGGGGTGATATTAATGATCAGGTCCTGTTTTGGCCTGGGACACCAGGTGGGTGATATTAATGATCAGGTAGAACAGACAACCAGTAGTTGTCCTCGTAGGGTCAGAGTTTAAATACCTTTGGTCTCAGGGGAGTGTTAAGGAGTTGATTTGAAGTTTAACCTGATGTTCTTGTCTCTCCTCCCTGGCAGGACATTATCATCACAGAGCTAATGAAAAAGCTAGATATACTGGGGGATAATGCCGTAAGTGTATGTTCATTTCCTATCTACATGTATGTTCATGTATGTCTGCCGCAGTCGGATCCGCTCAAACCTCACTGGACTCATTGCTCTGTCTATCTGTCTCCTCTGTGTTGATGGATCTGCTGTCTGCTTGATACTGAGTGTCTCAGTGTTGATGGATCTGCTGTCTGCTTGATACTGAGTGTCTCAGTGTTGATGGATCTGCTGTCTGCTTGATACTGAGTGTCTCCGTGTTGATGGATCTGCTGTCTGCTTGATACTGAGTGTCTCTGTGTTGATGGATCTGCTGTCTGCTTGATACTGAGTGTCTCAGTGTTGATGGATCTGATGTCTGCTTGATACTGAGTGTCTCAGTGTTGATGGATCTGATGTCTGCTTGATGCTGACTGTTGATGGATCTGCTGTCTGCTTGATACTGAGTGTCTCAGTGTTGATGGATCTGCTGTCTGCTTGATGCTGAATGTTGATGGACCTGATGTCTGCTTGATGCTGAGTGTCTCTGTGTTGATGGATCTGCTGTCTGCTTGATACTGAGTGTCTCTGTGTTGATGGATCTGCTGTCTGCTTGATACTGAGTGTCTCAGTGTTGATGGATCTGCTGTCTGCTTGATACTGAGTGTCTGACTGTTGTTGGATCTACTGTCTGCTTGATACTGAATGTCTGACTGTTGATGGATCTACTGTCTGCTTGATACTGAGTATCTCAGTGTCGATGGATCTGATGTCTGCTTGATACTGAGTGTCTCAGTGATGGATCTGATGTCTGCATGATGCTGAGTGTCTCAGTGTTGATGGATCTGATGTCTGCTTGATACTGAGTGTCTCAGTGTTGATGGATCTGCTGTCTGCTTGATGCTGACTGTTGATGGTTCTGATGTCTGCTTGATGCTGAATGTTGATGGTTCTGATGTCTGCTTGATGCTGACTGTTGATGGACCTGATGTCTGCTTGATGCTGAATGTTGATGGTTCTGATGTCTGCTTGATGCTGACTGTTGATGGATCTGATGTCTGCTTGATACTGAGTATCTCAGTGTTGATGGATCTGATGTCTGCTTGATACTGAGTGTCTCAGTGTTGATGGATCTGATGTCTGCTTGATACTGAGTATCTCAGTGTTGATGGATCTGATGTCTGCTTGATACTGAGTGTCTCAGTGTTGATGGATCTGCTGTCTGCTTGATACTGAGTGTCTCAGTGTTGATGGATCTGCTGTCTGCTTGATACTGAGTGTCTGAGTGTTGTGTTCTCCTTATGTGCCATGTACCACCCAGAACCTATCCAACGAGGAGCAGGTGGTGGCCATTCACGCCAGGACCGTCTTAACGCTAGCAGAGAGGGTAGTTATATTCTCAGCAACTTACATTTCAAAAGGCTGTTTTTGAATCTTTGTTTGTTTGAATGCCAGCCTTGTCTTTGAATCCCTGTCGTACAGTAGGCTTTGCATCATTGAGTTAATGAGATAAAGTAATGTTTTATTCCCAGCTGAATATCCCAGTTTATTATCTTCTCCTTTCAGTGGCTTGAGAATATAGAGGTCACCAAAACAGCTTTAGCACAGAAAAGGATGGACATTGAAAGTGAGAAGGTAAATGGCTGATCTATATTTTATTTTTTAACCCTTCTTATTTAGCATGTTGCTCAAGATGTTTAATATGTTGCTGATGCATGGAAGTATGTGTTATGTGCTTTGAGTGCATTGGGCAACTGGCAATATATTGTAGCCTGACCTACAGTATTTAACAGACAACTTATATGAATGGATGAATGAATGAATGGATGGATGAATGGATGGATGAATGAATGAATGGATGGATGAATGGATGGATGGATGGATGAATGAATGAATGGATGGATGAATGGATGGATGGATGGATGAATGAATGAATGGATGGATGAATGGATGAATGGATGAATGAATGAATGGATGGATGAATGGATGGATGGATGAATGAATGAATGGATGGATGAATGGATGAATGGATGGATGAATGAATGAATGGATGAATGGATGGATGAATGAATGGATGAATGGATGAATGGATGGATGAATGGATGAATGGATGGATGAATGGATGGATGAATGAATGATTTTGTATGAATCTTCAGTTGGAGTTGGCTGGATGATCAGGTTGTGTGTTCTCTGCAGCATGTGTTCAGTAAACAGAAAGGCTATCTGGATGAGGAGTTGGACTACAGGAAACAGTCCATGGCTCAGGCTCACAAGGTGAGACATTTCAAATGGACCCAAATGTTCCAGGAAAAAAAAACTTGCCTTTTGTAAAACTAACAATCGCGCTCTGGATAAGAGCATCAGTGCTTCTACACCTGCATTGCTTTCTGTTTGGGGGTTTAAGGCCGGGTTTCTGTACAGCACTTTGTGACATCAGCTGATGTAAGAAGGGCTTTATAAATACATTTGATTGATATCTGCTAAATGACTAAAGTGAAAATATACAATGAGTGCACAAAACATTAAGAACACCTTCCAACTATTGAGTTGCATCCACCTTTTTGTCCTCATGACAGACTCGGTTCATCGGGGCAAAGTGTCAGAAGAATTCCCCAGGGATGCTGGCCCAATGCTTCCCATAGTTGTCATGTTGGCTAGATGTCCTTTGGGTCGGTGGACCATTCTTGATACACATGAAAAACCCAGCAGCATTGTAGTTCTTGACTCAAACCGGTGCGCCTGGCACCTACTACCATACCCCGTTCAAAGGCACTTAAATTTTTGTCTTGCTTAAATCAATTGAGACATGGATTGTGTATGGCACACATACATAATCCATGTCTCAATTGTCTCAAGGCTTAAATCCTTGTTTAACCAGTCTCCTCCCCTTCGTCTACACTGATTTGAAGTGGATTTAACAAGTGATATCAATAAGGGATCATAGCTTTCACCTGGATTCACCTGGTCAGTCTGTGTCATGGAAAGAGCAGGTGTTCTTAATGTTTTATATACTCAGTGTATAAGTTTTTACGGAAAACATTGAGCCAGTGGATCACATTGTCCACCCACTGACTAGCTGCAGCTATGCCCTCTTGTGGTCGTTAGGTGTAACACCAACGACCTTGTCTCCTTTCTCTGCCCTCTCTCCCCATCCCTCCCTCCCTCCCTCCTTCCCCTCTCTCCCTATCCTTCCCTCCCTCCCTCCCTCCCTCCCCTCTCTCCCCATCCTTCCCTCCCTCCCTCCCCTCTCTCCCTATCCCTCCCTCCCCTCTCTCCCTATCCCTCCCTCCCTCCCCTCTCTCCCCATCCTTCCATCCCTCCCTCCCTCCCTCCAGAGGATCTTGGAGCTAGAGGCAATGCTGTTTGATGCCCTGCAACAGGATGCGGGGGCCAAGATGTCAGAGATGCTGTCGGACGACGAGAGGGAGACACTGCGTCGGGCGGTGGAGCAGTGGAAGAGAGGAGTCATGATGGAGCTCAGAGAGAGGGACTCACAGATCCTCAGGGAGAGAATGGACATGCTACAGCACTCACAGCAGGTGAGAGGATGGAGCTGTGAGAGGATGGAGCTGGTACTGGTAGACGATGGAGCTGGTAGAGGATGGAGCTGGTACTGGTAGAGGATGGAGCTGGTAGAGGATGGAGCTGGTAGAGGATGGAGCTGGTAGAGGATGGAGCTGGTAGAGGATGGAGCTGGTAGAGGATGGAGCTGGTAGAGGATGGAGCTGGTAGAGGATGGAGCTGGTAGAGGATGGAGCTGGTAGAGGATGGAGATGGTAGAGGATGGAGATGGTAGAGGATGGAGCTGGTACTGATAGAGGATGGAGCTGGTACTGATAGAGGATGGAGCTGGTACTGATAGAGGATGGAGCTGGTACTGATAGAGGATGGAGCTGGTACTGATAGAGGATGGAGCTGGTACTGATAGAGGATGGAGCTGGTAGAGGATGGAGCTGGTAGAGGATGGAGCTGGTAGAGGATGGAGCTGGTAGAGGATGGAGCTGGTAGAGGATGGAGCTGGTAGAGGATGGAGCTGGTAGAGGATGGAGCTGGTAGAGGATGGAGCTGGTAGAGGATGGAGCTGGTAGAGGATGGAGATGGTAGAGGATGGAGCTAGTACTGGTAGAGGATGGAGCTGGTAGAGGATGGAGCTGGTACTGATAGAGGATGGAGCTGGTACTGATAGAGGATGGAACTGGTACTGATAGAGGATGGAACTGGTACTGATAGAGGATGGAGCTGGTAGAGAATGGAGCTGGTAGAGGATAGAGCTGGTACTGGTAGAGGATGGAGCTGGTACTGGTAGAGGATGGAGCTGGTACTGGTAGAGGATGGAGCTGGTAGAGGATGGAGCTGGTAGAGGATGGAGCTGGTAGAGGATGGAGCTGGTAGAGGATGGAGCTGGTAGAGATAGAGGATGGAGCTGGTACTGGTAGAGGATGGAGCTGGTACTGGTAGAGGATGGAGCTGGTACTGGTAGAGGATGGAGCTGGTACTGGTAGAGGATGGAGCTGGTAGAGGATGGAGCTGGTACTGGTAGAGGATGGAGCTGGTACTGGTAGAGGATGGAGCTGGTAGAGGATGGAGCTGGTACTGATAGAGGATGGAGCTGGTACTGGTAGAGGATGGAGCTGGTAGAGGATGGAGCTGGTACTGATAGAGGATGGAGCTGGTAGAGGATGGAGCTGGTAGAGGATGGAGCTGGTAGAGGATAGAGCTGGTACTGATAGAGGATGGAGCTGGTACTGGTAGAGAATGGAGCTGGTAGAGGATGGAGCTGGTAGAGAATGGAGCTGGTACTGGTAGAGGATGGAGCTGGTAGAGGATGGAGCTGGTACTGGTAGAGGATGGAGCTGGTACTGGTAGAGAATGGAGCTGGTACTGGTAGAGGATGGAGCTGGTACTGGTAGAGGATGGAGCTGGTAGAGGATGGAGCTGGTAGAGGATGGAGCTGGTAGAGGATGGAGCTGGTAGAGGATGGAGCTGGTAGAGGATGGAGCTGGTAGAGGATGGAGCTGGTAGAGGATGGAGCTGGTAGAGGATGGAGCTGGTAGAGGATGGAGCTGGTAGAGGATGGAGCTAGTAGAGGATGGAGCTAGTAGAGGATAGAGCTGGTACTGGTAGAGGATGGAGCTGGTACTGGTAGAGGATGGAGCTGGTACTGGTAGAGGATGGAGCTGGTAGAGGACGGAGCTGGTAGAGGACGGAGCTGGTAGAGGACGGAGCTGGTAGAGGACGGAGCTGGTAGAGGACGGAGCTGGTAGAGGACGGAGCTGGTAGAGGACGGAGCTGGTAGAGGACGGAGCTGGTAGAGGACGGAGCTGGTAGAGGACGGAGCTGGTAGAGGACGGAGCTGGTAGAGGACGGAGCTGGTAGAGGACGGAGCTGGTAGAGGACGGAGCTGGTAGAGGACGGAGCTGGTAGAGGACGGAGCTGGTAGAGGACGGAGCTGGTAGAGGACGGAGCTGGTAGAGGATGGAGCTGGTACTGGTAGAGGATGGAGCTGGTAGAGGATGGAGCTGGTACTGGTAGAGGATGGAGCTAGTAGAGGATGGAGCTAGTACTGGTAGAGGACGGAGCTGGTAGAGGATGGAGCTGGTAGAGGATAGAGCTGGTAGAGGATAGAGCTGGTAGAGGATAGAGCTGGTACTGGTAGAGGATGGAGCTGGTACTGGTAGAGGATGGAGCTGGTACTGGTAGAGGATAGAGCTGGTACTGATAGAGGATGGAGCTGGTAGAGGATGGAGCTGGTACTGGTAGAGGATGGAGCTGGTACTGGTAGAGGATGGAGCTGGTACTGGTAGAGGATGGAGCTGGTAGAGGATGGAGCTGGTAGAGGATGGAGCTGGTAGAGGATGGAGCTGGTAGAGGATAGAGCTGGTACTGATAGAGGATGGAGCTGGTACTGATAGAGGATGGAGCTGGTAGAGGATGGAGCTGGTAGAGGATGGAGCTGGTAGAGGATGGAGCTGGTAGAGGATGGAGCTGGTAGAGGATGGAGCTGGTAGAGGATAGAGCTGGTAGAGGATAGAGCTGGTAGAGGATAGAGCTGGTAGAGGATAGAGCTGGTAGAGGATAGAGCTGGTACTGATAGAGGATGGAGCTGGTACTGGTAGAGGATGGAGCTGGTACTGATAGAGGATGGAGCTGGTAGAGGATGGAGCTGGTAGAGGATAGAGCTGGTACTGATAGAGGATAGAGCTGGTACTGATAGAGGATGGAGCTGGTAGAGGATAGAGCTGGTACTGATAGAGGATAGAGCTGGTACTGATAGAGGATGGAGCTGGTACTGGTAGAGGATGGAGCTGGTACTCATAGAGGATGGAGCTGGTAGAGGATGGAGCTGGTACTGGTAGAGGATGGAGCTGGTAGAGGATGGAGCTGGTAGAGGATAGAGCTGGTACTGATAGAGGATGGAGCTGGTACTGGTAGAGGATGGAGCTGGTACTCATAGAGGATGGAGCTTGTAGAGGATGGAGCTGGTACTGGTAGAGGATGGAGCTGGTAGAGGATGGAGCTGGTAGAGGATGGAGCTGGTAGAGGATGGAGCTGGTAGAGGATGGAGCTGGTAGAGGATGGAGCTGGTAGAGGATGGAGCTGGTAGAGGATGGAGCTGGTAGAGGATGGAGCTGGTACTGATAGAGGATGGAGCTGGTACTGGTAGAGGATGGAGCTGGTACTGGTAGAGGATGGAGCTGGTAGAGGATGGAGCTGGTAGAGGATAGAGCTGGTACTCATAGAGGATGGAGCTGGTAGAGGATGGAGCTGGTACTGGAAGAGGATGGAGCTGGTAGAGGATGGAGCTGATAGAGGATAGAGCTGGTACTGATAGAGGATGGAGCTGGTACTGGTAGAGGATGGAGCTGGTAGAGGATGGAGCTGGTAGAGGATGGAGCTGGTAGAGGATAGAGCTGGTACTGATAGAGGATGGAGCTGGTACTGATAGAGGATGGAGCTGGTACTGGTAGAGGATGGAGCTGGTACTGATAGAGGATGGAGCTGGTAGAGGATGGAGCTGGTACTGGTAGAGGATGGAGCTGGTACTGATAGAGGATGGAGCTGGTACTGATAGAGGATGGAGCTGGTAGAGGATGGAGCTGGTACTGATAGAGGATGGAGCTGGTACTGATAGAGGATGGAGCTGGTACTGATAGAGGATGGAGCTGGTACTGATAGAGGATGGAGCTGGTACTGGTAGAGGATGGAGCTGGTAGAGGATGGAGCTGGTAGAGGATGGAGCTGGTAGAGGATAGAGCTGGTTCTGATAGAGGATGGAGCTGGTACTGGTAGAGGAACGAGCTGGTACTGGTAGAGGATGGAGCTGGTAGAGGATGGAGCTGGTACTGATAGAGGATGGAGCTGGTACTGGTAGAGGATGGAGCTGGTAGAGGATGGAGCTGGTAGAGGATAGAGCTGGTTCTGATAGAGGATGGAGCTGGTACTGGTAGAGGAACGAGCTGGTACTGATAGAGGATAGAGCTGGTAGAGGATAGAGCTGGTAGAGGATGGAGCTGGTAGAGGATGGAGCTGGTAGAGGATAGAGCTGGTAGAGGATAGAGCTGGTACTGATAGAGGATAGAGCTGGTACTGATAGAGGATGGAGCTGGTACTCATAGAGGATGGAGCTGGTAGAGGATGGAGCTGGTACTGGAAGAGGATGGAGCTGGTAGAGGATGGAGCTGATAGAGGATAGAGCTGGTACTGATAGAGGATGGAGCTGGTACTGGTAGAGGATGGAGCTGGTAGAGGATGGAGCTGGTAGAGGATGGAGCTGGTAGAGGATAGAGCTGGTACTGATAGAGGATAGAGCTGGTACTGATAGAGGATGGAGCTGGTACTGATAGAGGATGGAGCTGGTACTGGTAGAGGATGGAGCTGGTACTGATAGAGGATGGAGCTGGTAGAGGATGGAGCTGGTACTGATAGAGGATGGAGCTGGTACTGATAGAGGATGGAGCTGGTAGAGGATGGAGCTGGTACTGATAGAGGATGGAGCTGGTACTGATAGAGGATGGAGCTGGTACTGATAGAGGATGGAGCTGGTACTGATAGAGGATGGAGCTGGTACTGGTAGAGGATGGAGCTGGTAGAGGATGGAGCTGGTAGAGGATGGAGCTGGTAGAGGATGGAGCTGGTAGAGGATAGAGCTGGTTCTGATAGAGGATGGAGCTGGTACTGGTAGAGGAACGAGCTGGTACTGGTAGAGGATGGAGCTGGTAGAGGATAGAGCTGGTACTGATAGAGGATAGAGCTGGTACTGATAGAGGATGGAGCTGGTACTGGTAGAGGATGGAGCTGGTAGAGGATGGAGCTGGTAGAGGATGGAGCTGGTAGAGGATAGAGCTGGTACTGATAGAGGATGGAGCTGGTACTGATAGAGGATGGAGCTGGTACTGGTAGAGGATGGAGCTGGTACTGATAGAGGATGGAGCTGGTAGAGGATGGAGCTGGTACTGATAGAGGATGGAGCTGGTAGAGGATGGAGCTGGTACTGATAGAGGATGGAGCTGGTACTGATAGAGGATGGAGCTGGTAGAGGATGGAGCTGGTACTGATAGAGGATGGAGCTGGTACTGATAGAGGATGGAGCTGGTACTGGTAGAGGATGGAGCTGGTAGAGGATGGAGCTGGTAGAGGATAGAGCTGGTTCTGATAGAGGATGGAGCTGGTACTGGTAGAGGAACGAGCTGGTACTGATAGAGGATAGAGCTGGTAGAGGATAGAGCTGGTAGAGGATAGAGCTGGTAGAGGATGGAGCTGGTAGAGGATGGAGCTGGTAGAGGATGGAGCTGGTAGAGGATGGAGCTGGTAGAGGATGGAGCTGGTAGAGGATGGAGCTGGTAGAGGATGGAGCTGGTAGAGGATAGAGCTGGTACTGATAGAGGATGGAGCTGGTACTGGTAGAGGATGGAGCTGGTAGAGGATGGAGCTGGTAGAGGATGGAGCTGGTACTGATAGAGGATGGAGCTGGTAGAGGATGGAGCTGGTAGAGGATGGAGCTGGTAGAGAACCCTACAGTCCATTCCCCAGGGAGATCCTCCTTCTTCAGCTACCCTACAGTCCATTCCCCAGGGAGAATATCCTTCCTCAGCTACCCTACAGTCCATTCCCCATGGAGATTCTCCTTCCTCAGCTACCCTACAGTCCATTCCCCAGGGAGATTCTCCTTCCTCAGCTACCCTACAGTCCATTCCCCAGGGAGATCCTTTCTCCCTCAGCTACCCTACAGTCCATTCCCCAGGGAGATTATCCTTCCTCAGCTACCCTACAGTCCATTCCCCAGGGAGATTCTCCTTCCTCAGCTACCCTACAGTCCATTCCCCAGGGAGATTATCCTTCCTCAGCTACCCTACAGTCCATTCCCCAGGGAGAATATCCTTCCTCAGCTACCCTACAGTCCATTCCCCAGGGAGATTCTCCTTCCTCAGCTACCCTACAGTCCATTCCCCAGGGAGATTCTCCTTCCTCAGCTACAGTATAGCAATGCTAAACATTTCTCTAATCTGATTTGACTTGTTCTCCACCTTATTGTTCCTCCTGTTTTTCATGTCCAGAGAATCAAAGAGCTGGAGGAATGGATAGCAGCTCAGAAAAGACAGATAAAGGAACTAGAAGAAAAGGTACATACACTGTGTTGTATTGTTCAATTTATTTAGATGGAATCTGACTTGGAGTATAAATGCTACAAATTGCTGTTTTTTTATCTGTCTGACAAAATAAATGACTCCTTTCTCTCCATTCTCTTCTTTTCAATTCGTTCAGTTTTTATTTTTATTTTTGTTTTTTTCTTTAGCCTTCATTCTTTGGTCATAGTTCTCCAGGGAAGCCAGAGCAAGTATGTCTTTTAAAAAATCTAAATGTCTGTTTTATTTTAGCTATTCAAATAATAAATTAGGCTATATACTGTGCATGATATCATATTTTCCTTTCAGTTCACAGGTTTCCAGATTGTCTTGTACATTGTGTTCAAGAGGACAGGATTTGGAATCCAAGATGGCTCCCAGAAGACTTCTTCACACGAGAAACCAGTCAACTATGCTGCAACACTGACTTTAGATAGAATTCTATCACCATGTTTTTTTCACGTTTTTTTTAAAAGGACAAAAAAAAACGTTTTTTTATTTTTTATTTTTTACTTCAGTAACCTTTTTAAACCTGACTGCTGTCCCTCGTTAGTGATGATGATGATGACGTCTCTATGGAAGAGTTCCTCTCTATGGATGAAGATGTCAGTGGAATTGAAGAACTCTTAATAAATGGGAGTGATTTGTGTCTTCTTTTCCCTGCTGAGCAGGTGGTGCTCTGGTCGCTTCCCTTTGGAAGCATGAAGAAGAAGAGGAAGAGTTTGATTGATTGATTGAAAAACAAACTGTAGTGAAGTCAGGTGGTACTCCTGCTCGGGGCTTGAACCTGGATCTTTTCTGTTCAACCCAACACTTTAGCCAAGAGATCCAAAACCTCTTGATGAGTTCACTAGGTGTTGGGTTATGTTAAACGACGGTGAAGTGAGACATTTTTACCTTAGCTCTTAACATTCACACACACTCCACTGAAGCTGAGCGTTTCCTAAAATGGACACCATACCACTGTTTACACTATCTGACCACGCTGTTATTACACTCACAGGGAACTAGTCACAGAAAGAGAGCCCATCCCCGAACTTTAAAATGGTGAAAGCCTTCAGTGATGCTGCCCATACTAAAACTGGCTTTGTGGCCAGTGTGCCCTCTATCTATCTCTATGGCCTCAGCCCTTCCCCTGTCTAGTCCAGACATGCTGTGGGACTCATTAACTCCTCAAATCTCAGTGTTTGAAATGAAACCAGAAGCCAAACTGTGGTATTATTAGACATCATGTATTTTTGTATGAATGAAAAAAGGCAAAGATTTTAAAATACATTTCTCAAAAGAGGAATAAATAAAATGCTAAATTAGATATTATTTTTTTGTTGATGAAGAATGAAGGAGCTTTCAGTGATTTTAGAATTTTCCATTTGATCAGATTTATGTCAATCTGATCTTCCCCCTTGGTGCTTGGGAGAGAGTGGGTTTGTTTCAGATGGGGACCTTGGTTAGTTCTGTTATGTCCTGAAGGAGAGGGTGTGTTAGTTCTGTTATGTCCTGATGGAGAGGGTGGGTTAGTTCTGTTATGTCCTGAAGGAGAGGGTGTGTTAGTTCTGTTATGTCCTGAAGGAGAGGGTGTGTTAGTTCTGTTATGTCCTGATGGAGAGGGTGGGTTAGTTCTGTTATGTCCTGAAGGAGAGGGTGTGTTAGTTCTGTTATGTCCTGATGGAGAGGGTGTGTTAGTTCTGTTATGTCCTGAAGGAGAGGGTGTGTTAGTTCTGTTATGTCCTGATGGAGAGGGTGTTAGTTCTGTTAGTTCTGTTATGTCCTGGAGGAGAGGGTGTGTTAGTTCTGTTATGTCCTGAAGGAGAGGGTGTGTTAGTTCTGTTATGTCCTGATGGAGAGGGTGTGTTAGTTCTGTTATGTCCTGAAGGAGAGGGTGTGTTAGTTCTGTTATGTCCTGAAGGAGAGGGTGTGTTAGTTCTGTTATGTCCTGAAGGAGAGGGTGTGTTAGTTCTGTTATGTCCTGAAGGAGAGGGTGTGTTAGTTCTGTTATGTCCTGATGGAGAGGGTGTGTTAGTTCTGTTATGTCCTGAAGGAGAGGGTGTGTTAGTTCTGTTATGTCCTGATGGAGAGGGTGTGTTAGTTCTGTTATGTCCTGAAGGAGAGGGTGTGTTAGTTCTGTTATGTCCTGAAGGAGAGGGTGTGTTTGTTTTAGTTAGGGGACCTTGGTTAGTTCTGTTATGTCCTGAAGGAGAGGGTGTGTTTGTTTTAGTTAGGGGACCTTGGTTAGTTCTGTTATGTCCTGAAGGAGAGGGTGTTTGTTTTAGTTAGGGGACCTTGGTTAGTTCTGTTATGTCCTGAAGGAGAGGGTGTGTTAGTTCTGTTATGTCCTGAAGGAGAGGGTGTGTTTGTTTTAGTTAGGGGACCTTGGTTAGTTCTGTTATGTCCTGAAGGAGACAAATACCTCCCATTGAATCTTCATGACTCCATGTTAAAGCAGATTGTGTATGAAAGATATATTTTATGCATTATGTTGCCATTAAATGGGATCAAGCCCTGTTTTTATGGACTACTGCACCTTCATAACCAAGCACACACACACACTCACACACCCACAGGAACACAACGCACGCACACACACACACATACATACACACACACAGACACACACACACACCCACAGGAACACAAAGCACGCACACACACACACACACACTCACACTCACACTCACACTCACACCCACAGGAACACAACACACGCAGCTACACACACGCACGCACGCACACACACACACACACACACACACACACACACACACAACACAAAGCACGCACGCACTCACACACACACGCACGCACTCACACACACACGCACTCACACACACACACACACGCACTCACACACACACACACTCACACACACTCACACACACACACTCACACACACACACAGAGGAACACAACGCACACACCCACACACACACTCACACACAGAAGACCTGAAATGATAAACAGTGGACGTCACCAGCCATATTTGAATACTAGGATAGATGACATCTCTTCTGAAACCAAATAAGGAAAAGTCTCCACCCCAAACAGAGGCCCAGGTAAGAATCATATTACATGAATGCTTTATGAAATGTATTATTATTATCAACCAATGTTGAATATTGTTTTATCTTTTGATATATACTTTTTTTAAAATATATATATATGCAAGTGTTATTGGTTGGTTGATTAAAGTTGAATGTGTAAAGTGAATTGAGGCTCAGTTGTCTGTGCAGAATTCCAACAGCAGAGGGCGCTACACTACAGACAAATGTTTGCCATAGACGTGGCTGTTTCAATGCGTTTGTATGTGTTCTCAATAGGAATAGACTAATGTGGCCTTCAGCACTCTACTCTGGATCGTTCCAATCTGGTTTGCTAAGGGTGAGCTAAATGTACGCTGAACCTTCAAATACCTGAAATACTTCATATTTAAGCACAAAAGCGTAAAAAAGTTCTCCATTCCACTCTTGGATAGGATTATTAGAAGGATGTAAAGCTCAATCCAAAACCATACACAAAAGGGGATTCATTTTGGATCGTTCTACAGTTGTAGAAAAGCAGAAGCTTCAAGCTGGAATCCTTTAATGGTGAAACTGCGACATGACGTCATGGCAACGCGCGTCAGAACAGCAGAAAATGTGCTGATTTTTTTATATATATTTTTTAGATTCCTTATTTAAGTGGTGCTGTTTCTCCTAGTGTAGATTCCATGTTTAAAGTGGTGCTGTTTCCCCTAGTGTAGATTCCATGTTTAAGTGGTGCTGTTTCCCCTAGTGTAGATTCCATGTTTAAAGTGGTGCTGTTTCTCCTAGTGTAGATTCCATGTTTAAGTGGTGCTGTTTCCCCTAGTGTAGATTCCATGTTTAACAGTGGAGCTGTTTCCCCTAGTGTAGATTCCATCTGTAACAGTGGTGCTGTTTCCCCTAGTGTAGATTCCATGTTTAAGTGGTGCTGTTTCCCCTAGTGTAGATTCCATGTTTAAGTGGTGCTGTTTCTCCTAGTGTAGATTCCATGTGTAACAGTGGTGCTGTTTCCCCTAGTGTAGATTCCATGTTTAAGTGGTGCTGTTTCCCCTAGTGTAGATTCCATGTTTAAGTGGTGCTGTTTCCTCTAGTGTAGATTCCATGTTTAACAGTGGTGCTGTTTCCCCTAGTGTAGATTCCATGTGTAACAGTGGTGCTGTTTCTCCTAGTGTAGATTCCTTATTTAACAGTGGTGCTGTTTCCCCTAGTGTAGATTCCATGTTTAACAGTGGTGCTGTTTCCCCTAGTGTAGATTCCATGTTTAAGTGGTGCTGTTTCTCCTAGTGTAGATTCCATGTGTAACAGTGGTGCTGTTTCCCCTAGTGTAGATTCCATGTGTAACAGTGGTGCTGTTTCTCCTAGTGTAGATTCCATGTGTAACAGTGGTACTGTTTCTCCTAGTGTAGATTCCATGTGTAACAGTGGTACTGTTTCTCCTAGTGTAGATTCCATGTGTAACAGTGGTACTGTTTCTCCTAGTGTAGATTCCATGTTTAACAGTGGTGCTGTTTCCCCTAGTGTAGATTCCATGTTTAACAGTGGTGCTGTTTCTCCTAGTGTAGATTCCATGTTTAACAGTGGTACTGTTTCTCCTAGTGTAGATTCCATGTTTAACAGTGGTACTGTTTCTCCTAGTGTAGATTCCATGTTTAACAGTGGTGCTGTTTCCCCTAGTGTAGATTCCATGTTTAACAGTGGTACTGTTTCTCCTAGTGTAGATTCCATGTTTAACAGTGGTACTGTTTCTCCTAGTGTAGATTCCATGTTTAACAGTGGTGCTGTTTCCCCTAGTGTAGATTCCATGTTTAACAGTGGTGCTGTTTCTCCTAGTGTAGATTCCATGTTTAAGTGGTGCTGTTTCTCCTAGTGTAGATTCCATGTTTAACAGTGGTACTGTTTCTCCTAGTGTAGATTCCATGTGTAACAGTGGTACTGTTTCTCCTAGTGTAGATTCCATGTTTAACAGTGGTGCTGTTTCCCCTAGTGTAGATTCCACACCCTCTCCAGTGTAACATCTGTGAGAGAATCCACAGCCCTAACACAGTATGTCCTCTGTGAGAGAAACCACAGTCCTAACACAGTTTGACCTCTGTGAGAGAATCCACAGCCCTAACACAGTATGACCTCTAATAGGAGATTCCATGTTTAACACAGTATGACCTCTAATAGGAGAGAATCCACAGTCCTAACACAGTATGACCTCTAATAGTGAGAATACATTAACATATGTCTAATAGTGGTGCCCTGTTTGACTCTAATAGGAGAGAATCCACAGTCCTAACACAGTTTGACCTCTAATAGTGTAGATTCCATTTGACCTTAATAGTGGTGTCTGTTGTCCTCTAATAGTGAGAATCCATGTTTAACACAGTATGACCTCTAATAGTTTCCACAGTCCTAACACAGTTTGACCTCTGTAGGAGAGAATCCACAGTCCTAACACAGTATGTCCTCTAATAGGAGAGAATCCACAGTCCTAACACAGTATGACCTCTAATAGGAGAGAATCCACAGCCCTAACACAGTATGACCTCTGTGAGAGAATCCACAGTCCTAACACAGTTTGACCTCTGTGAGAGAGTCCACAGCCCTAACACAGTATGACCTCTGTGAGAGAATCCACAGTCCTAACACAGTTTGACCTCTGTGAGAGAATCCACAGTCCTAACACAGTATGTCCTCTGTGAGAGAATCCACAGTCCTAACACAGTATGACCTCTAATAGGAGAGAATCCACAGTCCTAACACAGTATGACCTCTAATAGGAGAGAATCCACAGTCCTGACACAGTATGACCTCTAATAGGAGAGAATCCACAGTCCTAACACAGTATGACCTCTAATAGGAGAGAATCCACAGTCCTAACACAGTTTGACCTCTGTGAGAGAGTCCACAGCCCTAACACAGTATGACCTCTGTGAGAGAATCCACAGTCCTAACACAGTATGTCCTCTAATAGGAGAGAATCCACAGTCCTAACACAGTTTGACCTCTGTGAGAGAATCCACAGTCCTAACACAGTATGACCTCTAATAGGAGAGAATCCACAGCCCTAACACAGTTTGACCTCTGTGAGAGAATCCACAGTCCTAACACAGTATGACCTCTAATAGGAGAGAATCCACAGTCCTAACACAGTATGACCTCTAATAGGAGAGAATCCACAGTCCTAACACAGTTTGACCTCTGTGAGAGAATCCACAGCCCTAACACAGTATGACCTCTGTGAGAGAATCCACAGTCCTAACACAGTTTGACCTCTGTGAGAGAATCCACAGCCCTAACACAGTATGTCCTCTAATAGGAGAGAATCCACAGTCCTAACACTGTATGTCCTCTAATAGGAGAGAATCCACAGTCCTAATACAGTTTGACCTCTGTGAGAGAATCCACAGCCCTAACACAGTATGTCCTCTAATAGGAGAGAATCCACAGCCCTAACACAGTATGTCCTCTAATAGGAGAGAATCCACAGCCCTAACACAGTATGTCCTCTAATAGGAGAGAATCCACAGCCCTAACACAGTATGACCTCTAATAGGAGAGAATCCACAGCCCTAACACAGTATGACCTCTAATAGGAGAGAATCCACAGTCCTAACACAGTATGTCCTCTAATAGGAGAGAATCCACAGTCCTAACACAGTATGACCTCTGAGAGAATCCACAGCCCTAACACAGTATGACCTCTGAGAGAATCCACAGCCCTAACACAGTATGACCTCTAATAGGAGAGAATCCACAGTCCTAACACAGTATGTCCTCTAATAGGAGAGAATCCACAGCCCTAACACAGTATGACCTCTGTGAGAGAATCCACAGCCCTAACACAGTATGTCCTCTAATAGGAGAGAATCCACAGCCCTAACACAGTATGTCCTCTAATAGGAGAGAATCCACAGCCCTAACACAGTTTGACCTCTGTGAGAGAATCCACAGTCCTAACACAGTATGACCTCTAATAGGAGAGAATCCACAGTCCTAACACAGTATGACCTCTAATAGGAGAGAATCCACAGTCCTAACACAGTTTGACCTCTGTGAGAGAGTCCACAGCCCTAACACAGTATGATCTCTGTGAAGAATCCACAGTCCTAACACAGTTTGACCTCTGTGAGAGAATCCACAGCCCTAACACAGTATGTCCTCTAATAGGAGAGAATCCACAGTCCTAACACTGTATGTCCTCTAATAGGAGAGAATCCACAGTCCTAACACAGTTTGACCTCTGTGAGAGAATCCACAGCCCTAACACAGTATGTCCTCTAATAGGAGAGAATCCACAGCCCTAACACAGTATGACCTCTAATAGGAGAGAGTCCACAGCCCTAACACAGTATGTCCTCTAATAGGAGAGAATCCACAGCCCTAACACAGTATGTCCTCTAATAGGAGAGAATCCACAGCCCTAACACAGTATGACCTCTAATAGGAGAGAATCCACAGTCCTAACACAGTATGACCTCTGAGAGAATCCACAGCCCTAACACAGTATGACCTCTAATAGGAGAGAATCCACAGCCCTAACACAGTATGACCTCTGAGAGAATCCACAACCCTAACACAGTATGACCTCTGTGAGAGAATCCACAGCCCTAACACAGTATGTCCTCTAATAGGAGAGAATCCACAGTCCTAACACAGTATGTCCTCTAATAGGAGAGAATCCACAGTCCTAACACAGTTTGACCTCTGTGAGAGAATCCACAGTCCTAACACAGTATGACCTCTAATAGGAGAGAATCCACAGCCCTAACACAGTTTGACCTCTGTGAGAGAATCCACAGTCCTAACACAGTATGACCTCTAATAGGAGAGAATCCACAGTCCTAACACAGTATGACCTCTAATAGGAGAGAATCCACAGCCCTAACACAGTATGACCTCTGTGAGAGAATCCACAGTCCTAACACAGTATGTCCTCTAATAGGAGAGAATCCACAGTCCTAACACAGTTTGACCTCTGTGAGAGAATCCACAGTCCTAACACAGTATGACCTCTAATAGGAGAGAATCCACAGCCCTAACACAGTTTGACCTCTGTGAGAGAATCCACAGTCCTAACACAGTATGACCTCTAATAGGAGAGAATCCACAGTCCTAACACAGTATGACCTCTAATAGGAGAGAATCCACAGTCCTAATCCACAGCCCTAACACAGTATGACCTCTGTGAGAGAATCCACAGTCCTAACACAGTTTGACCTCTGTGAGAGAATCCACAGCCCTAACACAGTATGTCCTCTAATAGGAGAGAATCCACAGCCCTAACACAGTATGTCCTCTAATAGGAGAGAATCCACAGCCCTAACACAGTATGTCCTCTAATAGGAGAGAATCCACAGTCCTAACACAGTATGACCTCTAATAGGAGAGAATCCACAGCCCTAACACAGTATGTCCTCTAATAGGAGAGAATCCACAGCCCTAACACAGTATGTCCTCTAATAGGAGAGAATCCACAGCCCTAACACAGTATGACCTCTAATAGGAGAGAATCCACAGTCCTAACACAGTATGACCTCTAATAGGAGAGAATCCACAGTCCTAACACAGTATGTCCTCTAATAGGAGAGAATCCACAGTCCTAACACAGTATGACCTCTGAGAGAATCCACAGCCCTAACACAGTATGACCTCTAATAGGAGAGAATCCACAGCCCTAACACAGTATGACCTCTGAGAGAATCCACAGCCCTAACACAGTATGACCTCTAATAGGAGAGAATCCACAGTCCTAACACAGTATGTCCTCTAATAGGAGAGAATCCACAGCCCTAACACAGTATGACCTCTGTGAGAGAATCCACAGCCCTAACACAGTATGTCCTCTAATAGGAGAGAATCCACAGCCCTAACACAGTATGTCCTCTAATAGGAGAGAATCCACAGCCCTAACACAGTTTGACCTCTGTGAGAGAATCCACAGTCCTAACACAGTATGACCTCTAATAGGAGAGAATCCACAGTCCTAACACAGTATGACCTCTAATAGGAGAGAATCCACAGTCCTAACACAGTTTGACCTCTGTGAGAGAGTCCACAGCCCTAACACAGTATGACCTCTGTGAGAGAATCCACAGTCCTAACACAGTTTGACCTCTGTGAGAGAATCCACAGCCCTAACACAGTATGTCCTCTAATAGGAGAGAATCCACAGTCCTAACACTGTATGTCCTCTAATAGGAGAGAATCCACAGTCCTAACACAGTTTGACCTCTGTGAGAGAATCCACAGCCCTAACACAGTATGTCCTCTAATAGGAGAGAATCCACAGCCCTAACACAGTATGACCTCTAATAGGAGAGAGTCCACAGCCCTAACACAGTATGTCCTCTAATAGGAGAGAATCCACAGCCCTAACACAGTATGTCCTCTAATAGGAGAGAATCCACAGCCCTAACACAGTATGACCTCTAATAGGAGAGAATCCACAGTCCTAACACAGTATGACCTCTGAGAGAATCCACAGCCCTAACACAGTATGACCTCTAATAGGAGAGAATCCACAGCCCTAACACAGTATGACCTCTGAGAGAATCCACAGCCCTAACACAGTATGACCTCTAATAGGAGAGAATCCACAGTCCTAACACAGTATGTCCTCTAATAGGAGAGAATCCACAGCCCTAACACAGTATGTCCTCTAATAGGAGAGAATCCACAGTCCTAACACAGTATGTCCTCTAATAGGAGAGAATCCACAGTCCTAACACAGTATGTCCTCTAATAGGAGAGAATCCACAGTCCTAACACAGTATGACCTCTGAGAGAATCCACAGCCCTAACACAGTATGACCTCTGTGAGAGAATCCACAGTCCTAACACAGTATGACCTCTGAGAGAATCCACAGCCCTAACACAGTATGACCTCTGTGAGAGAATCCACAGCCCTAACACAGTATGTCCTCTAATAGGAGAGAATCCACAGCCCTAACACAGTATGTCCTCTAATAGGAGAGAATCCACAGCCCTAACACAGTTTGACCTCTGTGAGAGAATCCACAGTCCTAACACAGTATGACCTCTAATAGGAGAGAATCCACAGTCCTAACACAGTATGACCTCTAATAGGAGAGAATCCACAGTCCTAACACAGTTTGACCTCTGTGAGAGAGTCCACAGCCCTAACACAGTATGACCTCTGTGAGAGAATCCACAGTCCTAACACAGTTTGACCTCTGTGAGAGAATCCACAGCCCTAACACAGTATGTCCTCTAATAGGAGAGAATCCACAGTCCTAACACTGTATGTCCTCTAATAGGAGAGAATCCACAGTCCTAACACAGTATGTCCTCTAATAGGAGAGAATCCACAGTCCTAACACAGTATGACCTCTAATAGGAGAGAATCCACAGTCCTAACACAGTATGTCCTCTGTGAGAGAATCCACAGTCCTAACACAGTATGACCTCTGTGAGAGAATCCACAGTCCTAACACAGTATGACCTCTAATAGGAGAGAATCCACAGTCCTAACACAGTATGTCCTCTGTGAGAGAATCCACAGTCCTAACACAGTATGTCCTCTAATAGGAGAGAATCCACAGTCCTAACACAGTATGACCTCTAATAGGAGAGAATCCACAGTCCTAACACAGTATGACCTCTAATAGGAGAGAATCCACAGTCCTAACACAGTATGTCCTCTAATAGGAGAGAATCCACAGCCCTAACACAGTATGTCCTCTAATAGGAGAGAATCCACAGTCCTAACACAGTATGTCCTCTAATAGGAGAGAATCCACAGCCCTAACACAGTATGACCTCTAATAGGAGAGAATCCACAGCCCTAACACAGTTTGACCTCTAATAGGAGAGAATCCACAGTCCTAACACAGTTTGACCTCTGTGAGAGAATCCACAGCCCTAACACAGTATGTCCTCTAATAGGAGAGAATCCACAGCCCTAACACAGTTTGACCTCTGTGAGAGAATCCACAGCCCTAACACAGTATGACCTCTGTGAGAGAGTCCACAGCCCTAACACAGTAGGAGGAGGAGGAGGAGGAGGTGGCGGAGGAGGAGGAGGAGGAGGAGGAGTGGTGGGAGGTGGAGGAATGTTTTTGTTAAATGTAGGTCTCTGCCATAGGGCATCTCAGAAACATGCAGACTCTCTCAGCCACACTGTGACCTCACATACCCTAATGTCTAACACTAATACGCAGTTACCCCACAGCCATGCCTGCTCTCTGTGATGTCTAAGACATGGAAGTGTGTGTGTGGGGCGGGGGCTGCCTTTTTTGTGTGTACTGCCTGCCTTTTTGTTGGCTGTTGACTCTGTGTCTACATGACTCTAACCCTCACCATAGATGTTTGAGTAGTTAGGTTGTTTACACGTGAATGTTAATTATCAAGTAATGTTTGAATGTTGTATGTCAGGGAAAGGCATCTTTGATCGGGGTGGAGCCACACATGTTGATATCAGGACAAATGAACAACAGGAAGCTACAGAAGCTAAATGGCCATAAATGTTTACTGCTTTTAGACCTGTCCACAAATGGATATAGTTGCTTCAGAGTTCGTTTTGATATTTCAACCTGTGTCCTCGTCGTGTCTGTTGTGGAAGGACAAAATCAACATGCGCGCGATGGCGCACGCGAATGCGCCCCGGCTAGTTAATTTGCCTCAATTCTACACTTTGCCATGGGGCATAGAGAAAATGTTACATCTTAAATATTAAAGTAAGTTTGCTGCAATTTTACATTGTTTCCCATGGCGCATTGAGGAGATGTAACAATTGTATAACTCATTTCATGCAATTCTACAAATTTTGCAGAGAAAAATGTTTGCAGGTTTTTAAAAATATAATATCTGAGTGAAAATCAATGGTCGGTTATTTGACCAGGATTACTAGAAGTTTAGATAGTCTAGCCAGCTAACTTAGTCTGTCATGTGAAACCAGTCATCCAGCGGGTTTACCACACATTAAAACTGCGTCCCCGGGCCACGGGCAAAACATAACCGCATTCAGCGTTAAGTGATCTGAGTGAGCATTCAAGTGTGTAAGGTCACTACAACCCCCCCCACACACACACACACACATTCTCAGACAGTTGTGAATTATTATTCAACAAATGACAGTATGTCATCGTTTCCATTACAGTAATTAGCGTCTCGGCGTGGAAGTTGAAGAATCCCGATTGGATTTCACTGATGGCGATGAACCCATATTAACATTTCATGCCGATGAGAACAAGACCTCCCGTAGTTCCCCTGGTCGCCTGTCGTATCTTTCTCCCAGTAAGAGTATTGTACTGTGGTTATTTCAGGACCACGCCCCAGTGGACAGCTCCTCTAGTCACTTGACTAACCAAGTCCTCTGCTATAGTAGGGCTACTTACTCCTAGGTTTTACTTGGGACAACTTTGGATATTTTTCACAAGCGTTTTAATTTCTTTCTTTCTGAGAATAAGACTAGTTATTGGCCATGGCAGAGAGGAAACTTCTCCCAAGAGATAGTGACGATGAAGGGTCGTTGCTGTCTAGACTGGGGACTGACAGCCCGAAACCCAGGGTCAAATTCGGCGGCATGTTCTGTAACGTGGAAGGCGCTTATGAGAATAAAACTTTAAATTTTGAGTCGTACAACAGCAGCCCCCAGTCTGTGAGACGGCATGTTAAGATTAAGAACGAGGAGAAATGCTGGTCGGATACTTTCAGTGACACCGGGAGTGTGAGTAACTTCTCGTCGGTCAGTGAGACCAGACCAAGTGGGGACAGAGCAGTTTGGACCGAAACCGGCTCCTCCCGGGATCAAATCGTTTACCAGACTGGACCTGGACACAACCGTGAGCACAATGGAAAACGGGAGGTAATTCCACACCTCACAGATTTATTTTCCCCAGTTGAAGATATGTTATATTGTGCAGTGCCTGAATTGACAACATGTCAAAAGTCAATTTACAAATCAGATATTTTTTCTCTCCGTGTTTTGAACGTATATCTTGATGGAGGAAGTTAACCTAACACAATCTAATTGATATGTAATTAATTGATCAAGTATAGCCCAGGCTATGTTTAGGCTATTCTCAGCTAGATCAATGGTTAGCCTATAGGAGGTGTCCCAATGGGTATGGTACTGAAATGACCATTATTCTGCCCATTGGTTGCCCATGGCCTAAAGAAAGAGATCTCACATGTGTATCTGTGATTTCAACACCTGGCTACTCCCACTGGTAACAGGCCCCGAGTTTTATCAAGAACACAAGAGTTTTAAGTGGCCACTAAATTATTGTTGCTGTGTAGGACAAAAAGCCTGCCAGGATGCCTGCCTAGCCCCTATTAGCGGTAGGATGTGTGATGCCAGCCATTAGCCGGTAGGATGTTATGTGTCTGGAATATTAAACGAGCAGATGGTGCGCGAGGCAGCCGGATGTATTGTTGAAGGGAGGGCTCTGACTGGTGCGCGACAGCACTAGCAAAGTAATAGTAACCTAGAACATATTCTTTCTATTATTTTGTATATTCACACGATCTGACCAGTAGGATAGTGTAAATTGGGATTACAGAAATTGGCTCCGACGACGGATTTTACAGCGAGGAAATAGGCTACCAAGCGGTGATAAATCCGTTTCTCGTGTTCTTTGAAACATCGGGAATCAAAGCTCTGCCTCCCAGTGAACCGCTACACCGGCCGGCATGTCTTACCAAGGCAAGAAGAACATTCCCCGTTTGTCGGTAGGCACTCCTCGTTCATCGGTAGGTATATACGTTTTGTCGCCCCACACACCGGTATTATTTATCGATTGCAACGAGAAAAGTTAGCCTACATGGTGTGATAAATCTTATTTCAATCATCTTTCTTCTATACACCATTCACACGCACGCAACAACCGGCTACTGCTTTAGTCTACAGACTTCACAATGTCAAAGCCCGAACAAGATACTCTCTTGGCATCGAATGTCTGTTCCGTCCTGGTCATGTCATGACGTTTTCTTGAAGGCTGCAATTAAAACATACCGAGTCTATGTGATGTAGGCTCACAATACATTGTAGTGAATTGATCATGGCGGCGCCTGCCGCTATGGACTGATCAGAGAGCTGTCTCGCATTGTCACATGTCCCCACATTTCAGTCAGTGATTTAATTGAATGGCATGCAGAATCCGGCCAAATAATAGATTGGAATTGCATATAATATCGTTCAATAAATGTTTTCCATTGAAAAGACTCAACAAAGATCTCAAACGTCTCAGAGATGCATTTCTAAGTGACCACGACAGCCTATATCGTTAACCATCAAACCATGGACATCTTGCACTCGAAACGGTCTGTCTGAGTCTCCAAGAGCCTCTATGTCTCCTGCTAAAGGTTTCCCCTTGTCGTTAAAACGGGACAGATTCATCCATGCGGAGGAAGGGAGCACACAGTTGTGCGCTATAGCAACAGAGACAGGGCGTAGTTAGCGAAGACACACTGAATCCTATTTTCTTCCGGGCAATTTGACACAGTGGTCTGGTTGATGCAAAGCCTACAGTACAGGGCCGCTCCTTTAACCAGCATGACCCACATTCTCCTCCTTTGGAATTATTCTCTCCATTTTTGACGAGCAGCAGTTGAATATGAAGCCATTAAAAAGGCTACATGACTAAAATCAATACAGAGATTAAGACTGCCATAATTCCTAACTGTAACCCAAAGACCAGTGTGAGAGATGATAACTGTTCCCGGTTACACTCTGTCTGTATGGGAGGCACTGATGGTAGCTTACTGTCTGTTCTTCTGGGGCTGTGTCTGTCTATCTGCCTGTCTCTCTATCTGTCTGTATGGGAGGCACTGATGGTAGCTTACTGTCTGTTCTTCTGGGGCTGTGTCTGTCTATCTGCCTGTCTCTCTATCTGTCTGTATGGGAGGCACCGATGGTAGCTTACTGTCTGTTCTTCTGGGGCTGTGTCTGTCTATCTGCCTGTCTCT
>NW_025747773.1:22500-45000 GCF_021184085.1 Oncorhynchus gorbuscha | reverse complement strand
CTCCCCCCTCCATCCCTCCATCTCCACCCCTCCCTCCATCTCCCTCCATCCCTCCATCTCCATCCCTCCCTCCATCTCCCTCCCTCCCTCCATTTCCCTCCTTCCATCCCTCCATCTCCCTCCATCTCCCCCCTCCATCCCTCCATCTCCATCCCTCCCTCCATCTCCCTCCATCCCTCCATCCCTCCATCCCTCCATCCCTCCATCCCTCCCTCCCTCCCTCCCTCCCTCCCTCCCTCCCTCCCTCCCTCCCTCCCTCCCTCCCTCCCTCCCTCCCTCCCTCCCTCCCTGTATATAGCCTCCACATTGACTCTGTACCGTAATACCCTGTATATAGCCTCCACATTGACTCTGTACCGTAATACCCTGTATATAGCCTCCACATTGACTCTGTACCGTAATACCCTGTATATAGCCTCCACATTGTTATTTTACTGCTGCTCTTTAATTATTGTATTTTTGTGGGTATTTCTCTGAATAACTGCATTGTTGGTTAAAGGGCTTGTAAGTTCTTCCTGTTTTATTCGTTGTAAATGTGACAAATGGGATTTGATTTGCATTGAGACGTTTCTAAAAACACCTCTGTTTTTTTCCCACCTCGTAGACAGTCTTAAAGCAGCTCGATCTCCCCTCCCTCTCCTGACAATCTCCTCCGAAGACTAATTATGAGTATAATCACAACTCCTTGCACATTGTGTTGCAGCTCTCTGTTGGGTTTTAGCATACTGATGTGGCTTATATCACAGGCTCGTTGTTTGCGGAAACATAATCCTGAAGAATCACACCCCTCACTGAACCATGACTGATTGTCTGCTGTGTGTTGATTCAGACATTATACTGTGGTCTACCCTGAGTATACCACAGATTATACTGTTTATACCCTGAGTATACCACACATTATACTGTAGTTTACCCTGAGTTAACCACACATTATACTGTTTATACCCTGAGTTAACCACACATTATACTGTAGTCTACCCTGAGTTAACCACACATTATACTGTTTATACCCTGAGTTAACCACACATTATACTGTAGTCTACCCTGACTATACCACACATTATACTGTAGTCTACCCTGAGTATACCACACATTATACTGTGGTCTACCCTGAGTATACCACACATTATACTGTAGTCTACCCTGAGTATACCACAGATTATACTGTTTATACCCTGAGTATACCACACATTATACTGTAGTCTACCCTGAGTTAACCACACATTATACTGTTTATACCCTGAGTTAACCACACATTATACTGTAGTCTACCCTGAGTATACCACACATTATACTGTAGTCTACCCTGAGTATACCACACATTATACTGTAGTCTACCCTGAGTATACCACACATTATACTGTAGTCTACCCTGAGTATACCACACATTATACTGTTTATACCCTGAGTATACCACACATTATACTGTAGTCTACCCTGAGTATACCACACATTATACTGTAGTTTACCCTGAGTATACCACACATTATACTGTAGTTTACCCTGAGTATACCACACATTATACTGTAGTTTACCCTGAGTATACCACACATTATACTGTTTATACCCTGAGTTAACCACACATTATACTGTAATTTACCCTGAGTATACCACACATTATACTGTTTATACCCTGAGTATACCACACATTATACTGTAATTTACCCTGAGTATACCACACATTATACTGTTTATACCCTGAGTTAACCACACATTATACTGTAATTTACCCTGAGTATACCACACATTATACTGTTTATACCCTGAGTATACCACCCATTATACTGTAGTCTACCCTGAGTATACCACACATTATACTGTAGTCTACCCTGAGTATACCACACATTATACTGTAGTCTACCCTGAGTATACCACACATTATACTGTAGTCTACCCTGAGTATACCACACATTATACTGTAGTCTACCCTGAGTATACCACACATTATACTGTAGTTTACCCTGAGTATACCACACATTATACTGTAGTCTACCCTGAGTTAACCACACATTATACTGTAGTCTACCCTGAGTATACCACACATTATACTGTAGTCTACCCTAAGTATACCACACATTATACTGTAGTCTACCCTGAGTATACCACAGATTATACTGTAGTCTACCCTGAGTATACCACACATTATACTGTAGTTTACCCTGAGTATACCACACATTATACTGTAGTCTACCCTGAGTATACCACACATTATACTGTAGTCTACCCTGAGTTAACCACATATTATACTGTCTATACCCTGAGTATACCACACATTATACTGTAGTTTACCCTGAGTATACCACACATTATACTGTAGTCTACCCTGAGTATACCACACATTATACTGTAGTCTACCCTGAGTATACCACACATTATACTGTAGTCTACCCGGAGTATACCACACATTATACTGTAGTCTACCCTGAGTTAACCACACATTATACTGTAGTCTACCCTGAGTTAACCACACATTATACTGTTTATACCCTGAGTTAACCACATATTATACTGTTTATACCCTGAGTATACCACACATTATACTGTAGTTTACCCTGAGTATACCACACATTATACTGTAGTCTACCCTGAGTATACCACACATTATACTGTAGTCTACCCTGAGTATACCACACATTATACTGTAATTTACCCTGAGTATACCACACATTATACTGTGGTCTACCCTGAGTATACCACACATTATACTGTAGTCTACCCTGAGTTAACCACATATTATACTGTTTATACCCTGAGTATACCACACATTATACTGTAGTTTACCCTGAGTATACCACACATTATACTGTTTATACCCTGAGTATACCACACATTATACTGTAATTTACCCTGAGTATACCACACATTATACTGTTTATACCCTGAGTATACCACACATTATACTGTAATTTACCCTGAGTATACCACACATTATACTGTTTATACCCTGAGTTAACCACACATTATACTGTAGTCTACCCTGAGTATACCACATATTATACTGTTTATACCCTGAGTTAACCACACATTATACTGTAATTTACCCTGAGTATACCACACATTATACTGTTTATACCCTGAGTATACCACACATTATACTGTAATCTACCCTGAGTATACCACACATTATTCTGTAGTCTACCCTGAGTATACCACACATTATACTGTAGTCTACCCTGAGTATACCACACATTATACTGTAGTTTACCCTGAGTATACCACACATTATACTGTAGTCTACCCTGAGTATACCACACATTATACTGTAGTTTACCCTGAGTATACCACATATTATACTGTAGTTTACCCTGAGTATACCACACATTATACTGTAGTCTACCCTGAGTATACCACACATTATACTGTAGTTTACCCTGAGTATACCACATATTATACTGTAGTTTACCCTGAGTATACCACACATTATACTGTAGTATACTATGTGTAACTATGTGTAACTATTTGATTAGGATTAGCTAGATACCTGTCTGTTAGCAGTGTGATTAGGATTAGCTAGATACCTGTGTCTGTTAGCAGTATGATTAGGATTAGCTAGATACCTGTGTCTGTTAGCAGTGTGATTAGGATTAGCTAAATTCCTGTTTCTGTTAGCAGTGTGATTAGGATTAGCTAAATTCCTGTGTCTGTTAGCAGTGTGATTAGGATTAGGATTAGCTAGATACCTGTGTCTGTTAGCAGTGTGATTAGGATTAGCTAAATTCCTGTGTCTGTTAGCAGTGTGATTAGGATTAGCTAAATTCCTGTTTCTGTTAGCAGTGTGATTAGGATTAGGATTAGCTAGATACCTGTGTCTGTTAACAGTATGGTTAGGATTAGGATTAGCTAGATACCTGTTTCTGTTAGCAGTATGGTTAGGATTAGGATTAGCTAGATACCTGTGTCTGTTAGCAGTGTGATTAGGATTAGCTAGATACCTGTGTCTGTTAGCAGTGTGATTAGGATTAGGATTAGCTAGATACCTGTGTCTGTTAGCAGTGTGATTAGGATTAGCTAGATACCTGTGTCTGTTAGCAGTGTGATTAGGATTAGCTAGATACCTGTGTCTGTTAACAGTATGGTTAGGATTAGCTAGATACCTGTTTCTGTTAGCAGTATGGTTAGGATTAAATAGATGCCTGTGTCTGTTAGCAGTCTGAGTAGGATTAGGATTGGCTAGATACGCGTGTCTGTTAGCAGTCTGAGTAGGATTAGGATAAGGATTAGCTAGATTCCTGTGTCCTTTAGCAGTGTGATTAAAGTTAAATAAAATACCATTTAAATGTATTTCTCACGTGCCGAATATAACCTTACCGTGAATCGCAGTTTGCAGTGTGAGTCAGATTGATACTTGTGGAATTTTTACACTCTAAATAGCTTTTTCCCACCTGACCTCCTACAAAAGCCCGGTGACCAGAGTGCACTGAGGGGCCAGCCAGAGGCACTCAGGGGCCAGCCAGAAGCCAGGTCAACAGTAACTAGGCCCGGGTAGCAGCCAGAGGCCACACTGGTCCTGTCGTTCTGAAACTTTCTAGGGCAGGACGAGGAGCGAGGGAGTGTTCTGTGTTCCACAAGCGGTTGTGATATTTGTTACAAATCTAGATCATGTCTTCTGTCTCAGTCTGTCTCATGGGAAATCAGCTCGTGGCTGAATACTGGAGCAGTAGGGATGACATGTAAACGTTACTATTGGACTGGTTAAATATATATATGTTTTAAAACACCCACTCTTCGTCACACTACCTCCTTGTGGCCCAGATGTGACTGTTTATTTGAAGTCTCCTGACATTTTTAGGACAGTAGGGCTTCTATTTCGTGTATGCTATTCTGTTGGTAAGAATCAAACCTTGGCTCGTCACAATCTCCTTCAAGGTGTTTTGGTTTGGGCTGTTCTGAGCCAGGGATGAGAGGCTGGGTTGAGGACCCAGTAATAACAGCAGCTGTATATTATGGTGATGTTGTGTCATGCTATGCAGTAGATACCTAGGCACCGTTGTGTTATTGCTGTGGAGTCACGGGGTGCGTCCCAATTTGCACCATATTTCCTACATAGTGCACTACTTTTGACCAGGGCCCATGGTGCACTATGTAGGGAATAGGGTTCTACAGGGCCTTGGTTTAAAGTAGTGCACTATATAGGGAATAGGGTTCTATGGGGCCCTGGATTAAAGTAGTGCACTATATAGGGAATAGGGTTCTATGGGGCCCTGGTCTAAAGTAGTGCACTCTATAGGGAATAGGGTGCCATTTGGGACACAAACAGGCTGTGTAGGACATCCTCCTCTCCTCTCTGTTTGGTTATTGGCTGGATAAAGATAGATCTCCTCTCCTCTCTGTTTGGTTATTGGCAGGATAAAGATAGATCTCCTCTCTGTTTGGTTATTGGCTGGATAGAGATAGATCTCCTCTCCTCTCTGTTTGGTTATTGGCTGGATAAAGATAGATCTCATCTCCTCTCTGTTTGGTTATTGGCTGGATAAAGATAGATCTCCTCTCCTCTCTGTTTGGTTATTGGCTGGATAGAGATATATCTCCTCTCCTCTCCTCTCCTCTCTGTTTGGTTATTGGCTGGATAAAGATAGATCTCCTCTCCTCTCTGTTTGGTTATTGGCAGGATAAAGATAGATCTCCTCTCTGTTTGGTTATTGGCTGGATAGAGATAGATCTCCTCTCCTCTCTGTTTGGTTATTGGCTGGATAAAGATAGATCTCATCTCCTCTCTGTTTGGTTATTGGCTGGATAAAGATAGATCTCCTCTCATCTCTGTTTGGTTATTGGCTGGATAAAGATAGATTTAGTTTACAGTGATTAGTGAAGGGAAAGTGATGACGATTTTACAGCTATATGATTTAGTTTACAGTGATTAGTGAAGGGAACGTGATGGAGATTTTACAGCTATGTGATTTAGTTTACAGTGATTAGTGAAGGGAACGTGATGGAGATTTTACAGCTATATGATTTAGTTTACAGTGATTAGTGAAGGGAACGTGATGGAGATTTTACAGCTATATGATTTAGTTTACAGTGATTAGTGAAGGGAACGTGATGGAGATTTTACAGCTATATGATTTAGTCAACACCATGTGAATCATAACTAACTGACTTTAAGATCAGGCTTGCCTTCTATCCAACAGTTAGACATTAAGATCTAGCTGCCTTCTATCCAACAGTTAGACATTAAGATCTAGCTGCCTTCTATCCAACAGTTAGACATTAAGATCTAGCTGCCTTCTATCCAACAGTTAGACATTAAGATCTAGCTGCCTTCTATCCAACAGTTAGACATTAAGATCTAGCTGCCTTCTATCCAACAGTTAGTCATTAAGATCTAGCTGCCTTCTATCCAACAGTTAGACATTAAGATCTAGCTGCCTTCTATCCAACAGTTAGACATTAAGATCTAGCTGCCTTCTATCCAACAGTTAGACATTAAGATCTAGCTGCCTTCTATCCAACAGTTAGACATTAAGATCTAGCTGCCTTCTATCCAACAGTTAGACATTAAGATCTAGCTGCCTTCTATCCAACAGTTAGACATTAAGATCTAGCTGCCTTCTATCCAACAGTTAGACATTAAGATCTAGCTGCCTTCTATCCAACAGTTAGTCATTAAGATCTAGCTGCCTGCCCTCCAACAGTTAGACATTAAGATCTAGCTGCCTTCTATCCAACAGTTAGACATTAAGATCTAGCTGCCTTCTATCCAACAGTTAGACATTAAGATCTAGCTGCCTTCTATCCAACAGTTAGACATTAAGATCTAGCTGCCTTCTATCCAACAGTTAGACATTAAGATCTAGCTGCCTTCTATCCAACAGTTAGACATTAAGATCTAGCTGCCTTCTATCCAACAGTTAGACATTAAGATCTAGCTGCCTTCTATCCAACAGTTAGACATTAAGATCTAGCTGCCTTCTATCCAACAGTTAGACATTAAGATCTAGCTGCCTTCTATCCAACAGTTACACATTAAGATCTAGCTGCCTTCTATCCAACAGTTAGACATTAAGATCTAGCTGCCTTCTATCCAACAGTTAGACATTAAGATCTAGCTGCCTTCTATCCAACAGTTAGACATTAAGATCTAGCTGCCTTCTATCCAACAGTTAGACATTAAGATCTAGCTGCCTGCCCTCCAACAGTTAGACATTAAGATCTAGCTGCCTTCTATCCAACAGTTAGACATTAAGATCTAGCTGCCTTCTATCCAACAGTTAGTCATTAAGATCTAGCTGCCTTCTATCCAACAGTTAGACATTAAGATCTAGCTGCCTTCTATCCAACAGTTAGACATTAAGATCTAGCTGCCTTCTATCCAACAGTTAGACATTAAGATCTAGCTGCCTTCTATCCAACAGTTAGACATTAAGATCTAGCTGCCTGCCCTCCAACAGTTAGACATTAAGATCTAGCTGCCTTCTATCCAACAGTTAGACATTAAGATCTAGCTGCCTTCTATCCAACAGTTAGACATTAAGATCTAGCTGCCTTCTATCCAACAGTTAGACATTAAGATCTAGCTGCCTTCTATCCAACAGTTAGACATTAAGATCTAGCTGCCTTCTATCCAACAGTTAGACATTAAGATCTAGCTGCCTTCTATCCAACAGTTAGACATTAAGATCTAGCTGCCTTCTATCCAACAGTTAGACATTAAGATCTAGCTGCCTTCTATCCAACAGTTAGTCATTAAGATCTAGCTGCCTTCTATCCAACAGTTAGTCATTAAGATCTAGCTGCCTTCTATCCAACAGTTAGACATTAAGATCTAGCTGCCTTCTATCCAACAGTTAGACATTAAGATCTAGCTGCCTTCTATCCAACAGTTAGACATTAAGATCTAGCTGCCTTCTATCCAACAGTTAGACATTAAGATCTAGCTGCCTGCCCTCCAACAGTTAGACATTAAGATCTAGCTGCCTTCTATCCAACAGTTAGACATTAAGATCTAGCTGCCTTCTATCCAACAGTTAGACATTAAGATCTAGCTGCCTTCTATCCAACAGTTAGACATTAAGATCTAGCTGCCTTCTATCCAACAGTTAGACATTAAGATCTAGCTGCCTGCCCTCCAACAGTTAGACATTAAGATCTAGCTGCCTTCTATCCAACAGTTAGACATTAAGATCTAGCTGCCTTCTATCCAACAGTTACACATTAAGATCTAGCTGCCTTCTATCCAACAGTTACACATTAAGATCTAGCTGCCTTCTATCCAACAGTTAGACATTAAGATCTAGCTGCCTTCTATCCAACAGTTAGACATTAAGATCTAGCTGCCTTCTATCCAACAGTTAGACATTAAGATCTAGCTGCCTTCTATCCAACAGTTAGACATTAAGATCTAGCTGCCTGCCCTCCAACAGTTAGACATTAAGATCTAGCTGCCTTCTATCCAACAGTTAGACATTAAGATCTAGCTGCCTTCTATCCAACAGTTAGTCATTAAGATCTAGCTGCCTTCTATCCAACAGTTAGACATTAAGATCTAGCTGCCTTCTATCCAACAGTTAGACATTAAGATCTAGCTGCCTTCTATCCAACAGTTAGACATTAAGATCTAGCTGCCTGCCCTCCAACAGTTAGACATTAAGATCTAGCTGCCTTCTATCCAACAGTTAGACATTAAGATCTAGCTGCCTTCTATCCAACAGTTAGACATTAAGATCTAGCTGCCTTCTATCCAACAGTTAGACATTAAGATCTAGCTGCCTTCTATCCAACAGTTAGACATTAAGATCTAGCTGCCTTCTATCCAACAGTTAGACATTAAGATCTAGCTGCCTTCTATCCAACAGTTAGACATTAAGATCTAGCTGCCTTCTATCCAACAGTTAGACATTAAGATCTAGCTGCCTTCTATCCAACAGTTAGTCATTAAGATCTAGCTGCCTTCTATCCAACAGTTAGTCATTAAGATCTAGCTGCCTTCTATCCAACAGTTAGACATTAAGATCTAGCTGCCTTCTATCCAACAGTTAGACATTAAGATCTAGCTGCCTTCTATCCAACAGTTAGACATTAAGATCTAGCTGCCTTCTATCCAACAGTTAGACATTAAGATCTAGCTGCCTTCTATCCAACAGTTAGACATTAAGATCTAGCTGCCTGCCCTCCAACAGTTAGACATTAAGATCTAGCTGCCTTCTATCCAACAGTTAGACATTAAGATTTAGCTGCCTTCTATCCAACAGTTAGTCATTAAGATCTAGCTGCCTTCTATCCAACAGTTAGACATTAAGATCTAGCTGCCTTCTATCCAACAGTTAGACATTAAGATCTAGCTGCCTGCCCTCCAACAGTTAGACATTAAGATCTAGCTGCCTTCTATCCAACAGTTAGACATTAAGATCTAGCTGCCTTCTATCCAACAGTTAGTCATTAAGATCTAGCTGCCTGCCCTCCAACAGTTAGACATTAAGATCAGGCTGCCTTCTATCCAACAGTTAGACATTAAGATCTAGCTGCCTTCTATCCAACAGTTAGACATTAAGATCTAGCTGCCTTCTATCCAACAGTTAGACATTAAGATCTAGCTGCCTTCTATCCAACAGTTAGACATTAAGATCTAGCTGCCTTCTATCCAACAGTTAGACATTAAGATCTAGCTGCCTTCTATCCAACAGTTAGACATTAAGATCTAGCTGCCTTCTATCCAACAGTTAGACATTAAGATCTAGCTGCCTTCTATCCAACAGTTAGACATTAAGATCTAGCTGCCTTCTATCCAACAGTTAGACATTAAGATCTAGCTGCCTGCCCTCCAACAGTTCGTTCTTTGTCGTGGTCCTTTGAGGTGGATAGGAACAGACAGCAGTCAGATACATCTGCAGAACATCGGAGTCTGGCATCTCTGCTCTGTTAGCTAGCTGTATCAGTCTGGCATCCCTGTTCTATTAGCTAGCTCCATCAGTCTGGCATCTCTGCTCTGTTAGCTAGCTGTATCAGTCTGGCATCTCTGTTCTATTAGCTAGCTGTATCAGTCTGGCATCTCTGCTCTGTTAGCTAGCTGTATCAGTCTGGCATCCCTGTTCTATTAGCTAGCTGTATCAGTCTGGCATCTCTGCTCTGTTAACTAGCTGTATCAGTCTGGCATCTCTGCTCTGTTAGCTAGCTGTATCAGTCTGGCATCTCTGTTCTATTAGCTAGCTGTATCAGTCTGGCATCTCTGCTCTGTTAGCTAGCTGTATCAGTCTGGCATCCCTGTTCTATTAGCTAGCTGTATCAGTCTGGCATCTCTGCTCTGTTAGCTAGCTGTATCAGTCTGGCATCCCTGTTCTATTAGCTAGCTCCATCAGTCTGGCATCTCTGCTCTGTTAGCTAGCTGTATCAGTCTGGCATCTCTGTTCTATTAGCTAGCTGTATCAGTCTGGCATCTCTGCTTTGTTAGCTAGCTGTATCAGTCTGGCATCTCTGCTCTGTTAGCTAGCTGTATCAGTCTGGCATCTCTGCTCTGTTAGCTAGCTGTATCAGTCTGGCATCTCTGCTCTGTTAGCTAGCTGTATCAGTCTGGCATCTCTGCTCTGTTAGCTAGCTGTATCAGTCTGGCATCCCTGTTCTATTAGCTAGCTGTTTCAGTCTGGCATCTCTGCTCTGTTAGCTAGCTGTATCAGTCTGGCATCTCTGTTCTATTAGCTAGCTGTATCAGTCTGGCATCTCTGCTCTGTTAGCTAGCTGTATCAGTCTGGCATCTCTGCTCTGTTAGCTAGCTGTATCAGTCTGGCATCCCTGTTCTATTAGCTAGCTGTATCAGTCTGGCATCCCTGTTCTATTAGCTAGCTGTATCAGTCTGGCATCCCTGCTCTATTAGCTAGCTGTATCAGTCTGGCATCCCTGTTCTATTAGCTAGCTGTATCAGTCTGGCATCTCTGCTCTATTAGCTGGCTGTTTCAGTCTGGCATCTCTGCTCTATTAGCTAGCTGTATCAGACTCTGGCATCTCTGCCCTATTAGTTAGCTGTATCAGTCTGGCATCCCTGCTCTATTAGCTAGCTGTATCAGAGTCTGGCATCCCTGCTCTATTAGCTAGCTGTATCAGAGTCTGGCATCCCTGCTCTATTAGCTAGCTGTATCAGTCTGGCATCCCTGCTCTATTAGCTAGCTGTATCAGTCTGGCATCCCTGCTCTATTAGCTAGCTGTATCAGTCTGGCATCTCTGTTCTATTAGCTAGCTGTATCAGTCTGGCATCTCTGCTTTGTTAGCTAGCTGTATCAGTCTGGCATCTCTGCTCTGTTAGCTAGCTGTATCAGTCTGGCATCTCTACTCTGTTAGCTAGCTGTATCAGTCTGGCATCTCTGCTCTGTTAGCTAGCTGTATCAGTCTGGCATCTCTGTTCTATTAGCTAGCTGTATCAGTCTGGCATCTCTGCTCTGTTAGCTAGCTGTATCAGTCTGGCATCTCTGCTCTGTTAGCTAGCTGTATCAGTCTGGCATCCCTGTTCTATTAGCTAGCTGTTTCAGTCTGGCATCTCTGCTCTGTTAGCTAGCTGTATCAGTCTGGCATCTCTGTTCTATTAGCTAGCTGTATCAGTCTGGCATCTCTGTTCTATTAGCTAGCTGTATCAGTCTGGCATCTCTGCTCTATTAGTTAGCTGTATCAGTCTGGCATCCCTGCTCTATTAGCTAGCTGTATCAGAGTCTGGCATCCCTGCTCTATTAGCTAGCTGTATCAGAGTCTGGCATCCCTGCTCTATTAGCTAGCTGTATCAGTCTGGCATCCCTGCTCTATTAGCTAGCTGTATCAGTCTGGCATCCCTGTTCTATTAGCTAGCTGTATCAGTCTGGCATCTCTGCTCTATTAGCTGGCTGTTTCAGTCTGGCATCTCTGCTCTATTAGCTAGCTGTATCAGACTCTGGCATCTCTGCCCTATTAGTTAGCTGTATCAGTCTGGCATCCCTGCTCTATTAGCTAGCTGTATCAGAGTCTGGCATCCCTGCTCTATTAGCTAGCTGTATCAGAGTCTGGCATCCCTGCTCTATTAGCTAGCTGTATCAGTCTGGCATCCCTGCTCTATTAGCTAGCTGTATCAGTCTGGCATCCCTGCTCTATTAGCTAGCTGTATCAGTCTGGCATCCCTGCTCCATTAGCTAGTTGTATCAGAGTCTGGTATCCCTGCTCTATTAGCTAGCTGTATCAGTCTGGCATCCCTGCTCTATTAGCTAGCTGTATCCGAGTCTGGCATCCCTGCTCTATTAGCTAGCTGTATCAGAGTCTGGCATCCCTGCTCTATTAGCTAGCTGTATCAGAGTCTGGCATCCCTGCTCTATTAGCTAGCTGTATCAGAGTCTGGCATCCCTGGTCTATTAGCTAGCTGTACCAGAGTCTGGCATCCCTGCTCTATTAGCTAGCTGTATCAGAGTCTGGCATCCCTGCTCTATTAGCTAGCTGTATCAGAGTCTGGCATCCCTGCTCTATTAGCTAGCTGTATCAGTCTGGCATCCCTGCTCTATTAGGTAACTGTATCAGAGTCTGGCATCCCTGCTCTATTAGCTAGCTGTATCAGTCTGGCATCCCTGCTCTATTAGCTAGCTGTAATAGTCTGGCATCACTGCTCTATTAGCTAGCTGTATCAGAGTCTGGCATCTCTGCTCTATTAGCTAGCTGTATCAGTCTGGCATCCCTGCTCTATTAGCTAGCTGTATCAGAGTCTGGCATCCCTGCTCTATTAGCTAGCTGTATCAGTCTGGCATCCCTGTTCTATTAGCTAGCTGTATCAGTCTGGCATCCCTGCTCTATTAGCTAGCTGTTTCAGTCTGGCATCCCTGTTCTATTAGCTAGCTGTTTCAGTCTGGCATCCCTGCTCTATTAGCTAGTTGTATCAGAGTCTGGCATCCCTGCTCTATTAGCTAGTTGTATCAGAGTCTGGCATCCCTGCTCTATTAGCTAGCTGTATCAGTCTGGCATCCCTGTTCTATTAGGTAACTGTATCAGAGTCTGGCATCCCTGCTCTATTAGCTAGCTGTATCAGTCTGGCATCCCTGCTCTATTAGCTAGCTGTAATAGTCTGGCATCACTGCTCTATTAGCTAGCTGTATCAGTTTGGCATCCCTGTTCTATTAGCTAGCTGTATCAGTCTGGCATCCCTGCTCTATTAGCTAGCTGTAATAGTCTGGCATCACTGCTCTATTAGCTAGCTGTATCAGTTTGGCATCCCTGTTCTATTAGCTAGCTGCATCAGTCTGGCATCTCTGCTCTATTAGCTGGCTGTTTCAGTCTGGCATCTCTGCTCTATTAGCTAGCTGTATCAGACTCTGGCATCTCTGCTCTATTAGTTAGCTGTATCAGTCTGGCATCCCTGCTCTATTAGCTAGCTGTATCAGAGTCTGGCATCCCTGCTCTATTAGCTAGCTGTATCAGAGTCTGGCATCCCTGCTCTATTAGCTAGCTGTATCAGTCTGGCATCCCTGCTCTATTAGCTAGCTGTATCAGTCTGGCATCCCTGCTCTATTAGCTAGCTGTATCAGTCTGGCATCCCTGCTCCATTAGCTAGTTGTATCAGAGTCTGGTATCCCTGCTCTATTAGCTAGCTGTATCAGAGTCTGGCATCCCTGCTCTATTAGCTAGCTGTATCAGAGTCTGGCATCCCTGGTCTATTAGCTAGCTGTACCAGAGTCTGGCATCCCTGCTCTATTAGCTAGCTGTATCAGAGTCTGGCATCCCTGCTCTATTAGCTAGCTGTATCAGAGTCTGGCATCCCTGCTCTATTAGCTAGCTGTATCAGTCTGGCATCCCTGCTCTATTAGCTAGCTGTATCAGTCTGGCATCCCTGCTTTATTAGCTAGCTGTATCAGTCTGGCATCCCTTTTCTATTAGCTAGCTGTATCAGTCTGGCATCCCTGCTCTATTAGCTAGCTGTTTCAGTCTGGCATCCCTGTTCTATTAGCTAGCTGTTTCAGTCTGGCATCCCTGCTCTATTAGCTAGTTGTATCAGAGTCTGGCATCCCTGCTCTATTAGCTAGTTGTATCAGAGTCTGGCATCCCTGCTCTATTAGCTAGCTGTATCAGTCTGGCATCCCTGTTCTATTAGGTAACTGTATCAGAGTCTGGCATCCCTGCTCTATTAGCTAGCTGTATCAGTCTGGCATCCCTGCTCTATTAGCTAGCTGTAATAGTCTGGCATCACTGCTCTATTAGCTAGCTGTATCAGTTTGGCATCCCTGTTCTATTAGCTAGCTGTATCAGTCTGGCATCCCTGCTCTATTAGCTAGCTGTATCAGTCTGGCATCCCTGTTCTATTAGCTAGCTGCATCAGTCTGGCATCTCTGCTCTATTAGCTGGCTGTTTCAGTCTGGCATCTCTGCTCTATTAGCTAGCTGTATCAGACTCTGGCATCTCTGCTCTATTAGTTAGCTGTATCAGTCTGGCATCCCTGCTCTATTAGCTAGCTGTATCAGAGTCTGGCATCCCTGCTCTATTAGCTAGCTGTATCAGAGTCTGGCATCCCTGCTCTATTAGCTAGCTGTATCAGTCTGGCATCCCTGCTCTATTAGCTAGCTGTATCAGTCTGGCATCCCTGCTCTATTAGCTAGCTGTATCAGTCTGGCATCCCTGCTCCATTAGCTAGTTGTATCAGAGTCTGGTATCCCTGCTCTATTAGCTAGCTGTATCAGTCTGGCATCCCTGCTCTATTAGCTAGCTGTATCAGAGTCTGGCATCCCTGCTCTATTAGCTAGCTGTATCAGAGTCTGGCATCCCTGCTCTATTAGCTAGCTGTATCAGAGTCTGGCATCCCTGCTCTATTAGCTAGCTGTATCAGAGTCTGGCATCCCTGGTCTATTAGCTAGCTGTACCAGAGTCTGGCATCCCTGCTCTATTAGCTAGCTGTATCAGAGTCTGGCATCCCTGCTCTATTAGCTAGCTGTATCAGAGTCTGGCATCCCTGCTCTATTAGCTAGCTGTATCAGTCTGGCATCCCTGCTCTATTAGCTAGCTGTATCAGTCTGGCATCCCTGCTCTATTAGCTAGCTGTATCAGAGTCTGGCATCCCTGCTCTATTAGCTAGCTGTATCAGTCTGGCATCCCTGTTCTATTAGCTAGCTGTATCAGTCTGGCATCCCTGCTCTATTAGCTAGCTGTTTCAGTCTGGCATCCCTGTTCTATTAGCTAGCTGTTTCAGTCTGGCATCCCTGCTCTATTAGCTAGTTGTATCAGAGTCTGGCATCCCTGCTCTATTAGCTAGCTGTATCAGTCTGGCATCCCTGTTCTATTAGGTAACTGTATCAGAGTCTTGCATCCCTGCTCTATTAGCTAGCTGTATCAGTCTGGCATCCCTGCTCTATTAGCTAGCTGTAATAGTCTGGCATCACTGCTCTATTAGCTAGCTGTATCAGAGTCTGGCATCTCTGCTCTATTAGCTAGCTGTATCAGTCTGGCATCCCTGCTCTATTAGCTAGCTGTATCAGAGTCTGGCATCCCTGCTCTATTGTCAGTCTGGCATCCCTGTTCTATTAGCTAGCTGTATCAGTCTGGCATCCCTGCTCTATTAGCTAGCTGTTTCAGTCTGGCATCCCTGCTCTATTAGCTAGCTGTTTCAGTCTGGCATCCCTGCTCTATTAGCTAGCTGTTTCAGTCTGGCATCCCTGCTCTATTAGCTAGCTGTTTCAGTCTGGCATCCCTGCTCTATTAGCTAGCTGTTTCAGTCTGGCATCCCTGCTCTATTAGCTAGCTGTATCAGAGTCTGGCATCCCTGCTCCATTAGCTAGCTGTAGCTGCAGCTCTTCCTCCCTCCCTCTCCATCCCCTATCCATCTCTTCCTCCCTCCCTCTCCATCCCCTATCCATCTCTTCCTCTCTCCCTCTCCATCCCCTATCCATCTCTTCCTCTCTCCCTCTCCATCCCCTATCCATCTCTTCCTCCCTCCCTCTCCATCCCCTATCCATCTCTTCCTCTCATCTCTTCACACGTTAGTCTGGCGTTGGACTTGTCTATCTCACTCCCTCTTCACACGTTAGTCTGGCGTTGGACTTGCTCTGTCTCACTCCCTCTTCACACATTAGTCTGGCGTTGGACTTGCTCTGTCTCACTCCCTCTTCACATGTTAGTCTGGCGTTGGACTTGCTCTGTCTCACTCCCTCTTCCCTTATTCAGCTGTGTGTAGTAGGGTGTTATTCAGCTGTGTGTAGTAGGGTGTTATCCAGCTGTGTGTAGTAGGGGTCCTTATCCAGCTGTGTGTAGTAGGGGTCCTTATCCAGCTGTGTGTAGTAGGGGTCCTTATTCAGCTGTGTGTAGTAGGGGTCCTTATCCAGCTGTGTGTAGTAGGGGGTCCTTATCCAGCTGTGTGTAGTAGGGGTCCTTATCCAGCTGTGTGTAGTAGGGGCTTATCCAGCTGTGTGTAGTAGGGGTCCTTATTCAGCTGTGTGTAGTAGGGTGTTATTCAGCTGTGTGTAGTAGGGTGCTTATCCAGCTGTGTGTAGTAGGGGGTCCTTATCCAGCTGTGTGTAGTAGGGGTCCTTATCCAGCTGTGTGTAGTAGGGGGTCCTTATCCAGCTGTGTGTAGTAGGGTGCTAATCAGCTATGTGTAGTAGGGTGCTTATCCAGCTGTGTGTAGTAGGGGGTCCTTATTCAGCTGTGTGTAGTAGGGTCCTTATTCAGCTGTGTGTAGTAGGGGTCCTTATTCAGCTGTGTGTAGTAGGGTCTTATCCAGCTGTGTGTAGTAGGGTCCTTATCCATCTGTGTGTAGTAGGGTCCTTATTCAGCTGTGTGTAGTAGGGTCTTATCCAGCTGTGTGTAGTAGGGGGTCCTTATTCAGCTGTGTGTAGTAGGGGTCCTTATCCAGCTGTGTGTAGTAGGGTCCTTATCCAGCTGTGTGTAGTAGGGTCCTTATCCAGCTGTGTGTAGTAGGGGTCCTTATCCAGCTGTGTGTAGTAGGGGTCTTATCCAGCTGTGTGTAGTAGGGTCCTTATCCAGCTGTGTGTAGTAGGGGTCCTTATTCAGCTGTGTGTAGTAGGGTCCTTATCCAGCTGTGTGTAGTAGGGGGTCCTTATCCAGCTGTGTGTAGTAGGGGTCCTTATCCAGCTGTGTGTAGTAGGGGGTCCTTATTCAGCTAGACAGATATACTGCTGTCTACCTCCACACAGGTCCATTATACTATCAGACAGACAGACAGATATACTGCTGTCTACCTCCACACAGGTCCATTATACTATCAGACAGACAGATATACTGCTGTCTACCTCCACACAGGTCCATTATACTATCAGACAGACAGATATACTGCTGTCTACCTCCACACAGGTCCATTATACTATCAGACAGACAGATATACTGCTGTCTACCTCCACACAGGTCCATTATACTATCAGACAGACAGACAGATATACTGCTGTCTACCTCCACACAGGTCCATTATACTATCAGACAGACAGATATACTGCTGTCTACCTCCACACAGGTCCATTATACTATCAGACAGACAGATATACTGCTGTCTACCTCCACACAGGTCCATTATACTATCAGACAGACAGATATACTGCTGTCTACCTCCACACAGGTCCATTATACTATCAGACAGACAGATATACTGCTGTCTACCTCCACACAGGTCCACTATACTATCAGACAGACAGATATACTGCTGTCTACCTCCACACAGGTCCATTATACTATCAGACAGACAGATATACTGCTGTCTACCTCCACACAGGTCCATTATACTATCAGACAGACAGATATACTGCTGTCTACCTCCACACAGGTCCATTATACTATCAGACAGACAGATATACTGCTGTCTACCTCCACACAGGTCCATTATACTATCAGACAGACAGATATACTCGTCCTATATATATATACTAGTCCTCTCGTCCTCCTCTCTTCCTCCTCCTCCATCCTAGTCCTCTCGTCCTCCTCTCTTCTTCCTCCTCCTCCAACCTTGTCCTCTCGTCCTCCTCTCTTCTTCCTCCTCCTCCAACCTCGTCCTCTCGTCCTCCTCTCTTCCTCCTCCTCCAACCTTGTCCTCTCGTCCTCCTCTCTTCTTCCTCCTCCTCCAACCCCGTCCTCTCGTCCTCCTCTCTTCTTCCTCTTCCTCCTCCTCTAATCTAGTCCTCTCATCCTCCTCTCTTCCTCCTCCTCCTCCTCCAACCTAGCCCTCTCATCCTCCTCTCTTCTTCCTCCTCCTCCTCCATCCTAGTCCTCTCTTCCTCCTCTCTTCCTCCTCCTCCTCCTCCATCCTAGTCCTCTCGTCTTCCTCCTCCTCCTCCATCCTAGTCCTCTCGTCTTCCTGTCTTCCTCCTCCTCCTCCTCCATCCTAGTCCTCTCGTCTTCCTCTCTTCCTCCTCCTCCTCCAACCTAGTCCTCTCGTCCTCCTCTCTTCTTCCTCCTCCTCCAACCTCGTCCTCTCATCCTCCTCTCTTCTTCCTCCTCCTCCAACCTCGTCCTCTCGTCCTCCTCTCTTCTTCCTCCTCCTCCAACCTCGTCCTCTCGTCCTCCTCTCTTCTTCCTCCTCCTCCAACCTCGTCCTCTCGTCCTCCTCTCTTCTTCCTCCTCCTCCAACCTCGTCCTCTCGTCCTCCTCTCTTCTTCCTCCTCCTCCAACCTCGTCCTCTCATCCTCCTCTCTTCCTCCTCCTCCTCCTCCAACCTCGTCCTCTCATCCTCCTCTCTTCCTCCTCCTCCTCCTCCAACCTGGTCCTCTCGTCTTCCTCTCTTCTTCCTCCTCCTCCTCCAACCTGGTCCTCTCGTCTTCCTCTCTTCTTCCTCCTCCTCCTCCAACCTGGTCCTCTCGTCTTCCTCTCTTCTTCCTCCTCCTCCTCCAACCGAGTCCTCTCATCCTCCTCTCTTCTTCCTCCTCCTCCAACCTAGTCCTCTCATCCTCCTCTCTTCTTCCTCCTCCTCCTCCAATCTAGCCCTCTCGTCCTCCTCTCTTCCTCCTCCTCCTCCATCCTTGGCCTCTCTTCTTCCTCTCTTCTTCCTCCTCCTCCTCCATCCTTGTCCTCTCGTCCTCCTATCTTCCTCCTCCTCCAACCTTGTCCTCTCGTCCTCCTCTCTTCTTCCTCCTCCTCCAACCTCGTCCTCTCGTCCTCCTCTCTTCTTCCTCCTCCTTCAACCTCGTCCTCTCGTCCTCCTCTCTTCCTCCTCCTCCATCCTAGTCCTCTCGTCCTCCTCTCTTCTTCCTCCTCCTCCTCCAACCTAGTCCTCTCGTCCTCCTCTCTTCTTCCTCCTCCTCCTCCAACCGAGTCCTCTCATCCTCCTCTCATCTTCCTCCTCCTCCTCCTCCAACCTAGTCCTATCGTCTTCCTCTCTTGCACCTCCTCCTCCATCCTAGTCCTCTCGTCTTCCTCTCTTCTTCCTCCTCCTCCTCCAACCTAGTCCTCTCGTCCTCCTCTCTTCCTCCTCCTCCTCCATCCTAGTCCTCTCGTCTTCCTCTCTTCTTCCTCCTCCTCCTCCAACCTAGTCCTCTCGTCCTCCTCTCTTCCTCCTCCTCCATCCTAGTCCTCTCATCTTCCTCTCTTCTTCCTCCTCCTCCTCCTCCAACCTAGTCCTCTCGTCCTCCTCTCTTCTTCCTCCTCCTCCTCCAACCGAGTCCTCTCATCCTCCTCTCTTCTTCCTCCTCCTCCTCCATCCTTGTCCTCTCGTCTTCCTCTCTTCTTCCTCCTCCTCCTCCAACCTAGTCCTCTCGTCCTCCTCTCTTCCTCCTCCTCCTCCAACTTAGTGTAAAAATATATTTTAAGACGGTATGTCTTTTGTAAACAGCGTCTCCATATCCCACCCAGATCCCAACCCAGAGGAGTTCAAACAGACAGATTTAAGACGGTATGTCTTTTGTAAACAGCGTCTCCATATCCCACCCAGAGCCCAACCCAGAGGAGTTCAGAGTTTTATTTGAACAGACTGTGTTCTCTTAACACCTCTACTCTTTTCCAGAAGTGAGACATGTTTGTGTTGTATAAATATTTCAGGATCAACTGAACCTGAGGCCTTTCAGCTCCTCACCAGATAAAGAGATAAAGTCAAGTAAACACTCGCTGATGAGTCACTCTAACAAGACTGTTTCAGACTCCCATCCTCCTCTCATCTTCCTCTTCCTCCTCTCATCCTCCTCTCCTCCTCCTCCTCTCATCCTCTTCTCTTCCTCCTCTCATCCTCTTCTCCTCCTTCTCCTTTCTTCCTCCTCTCCTCCTCCTCCTCCTCTCATCCTCCTCCTCCTCTCCTCTCCTCCTCCTCCTCCTCCTCTCATCCTCCTCCTCCTCTCATCCTCCTCCTCCTCTCTTCCTCCTCCTCCTCTCATCCTCCTCCTCCTCTCTTCCTCCTCTCATCCTCCTCCTCCTCCTCTCTTCCACTTCTCATCCTCCTCCCCCTCCTCTCATCGTCCTCTCTTCCTCCTCTCTACCTCCTCTCCTCCTCCTCCCTCTCCTCTTCTCATCCTCCTCCTCCTCTCCTCTTCTCATCCTCCTCCGCCTCTCCTTCCCCCCTCCTCCTCCTCTTCTCCTCCTCCTGCTCCTTATCCTCTCTACCTCCTCTCCTCCTCCTCTCCTCCTCTCCGCTTCTCATCCTCCTCCTCCTCTCCTCCCCCCTCCTCTCCTCTTCTCATCCTCCTCCTCCTCTCCTCTTCTCATCCTCCTCCTCCTCTCCTCTCCTCTTCTCATCCTCCTCCTCCTCTCCTCCCCCCTCCTCCTCCTCCTCTTCTCCTCCTCCTGCTCCCTCCTCCTCTCTTCCTCCTCATCCTCATCCTACTCCTCTCATCATCCTCTCTTCCTCCTCTCTACCTCCTCTCTCCTCCTCCTCTCTTCCTCCTCTCATCCTCCTCCTCCTCTCTTCCTCCTCTCATCCTCCTCCTCCTCCTCCTCCTCTCTTCCTTCTCTCATCCTCCTCCTCCTCCTCTCATCGTCCTCTCTTCCTCCGCTCTACCTCTTCCTCCTCATCCTCCTCCTCCTCTCCTCTTCTCATCCTCCTCGTCATCGTCCTCTCTTTCTCCTCTCTACCTCCTCTCCTCCTCTCCTCATCCTCCTCCTCTCTTCCTCCTCTCATCCTCCTCCTCCTCTCATCGTCCTCTCTTCCTCCTCTCTACCTCCTCTCATCGTCCTCTCTTCCTCCTCTCTACCTCCTCTCCTCATCCTCCTCCTCTCTTCCTCCTCTCTACCTCCTGTCCTCCTCCTCCTCCTCTCCTCTTCTCCTCCTCCTCTCATCCTCCTTCTCCTCTCATCCTCCTCCTCCTCTCATCGCCCTCTCTTCCTCCTCTCTACCTCCTCTCCTCCTCCTCCTCTCCTCTCCTCTTCTCATCCTTGTCCTCCTCCTCCTCTCATCCTCCTCTCATCGTCCTCTCTTCCTCCTCTCTACCTCCTCTCCTCCTCTCATCGTCCTCTCTCCCTCCTCTCTACCTCCTCTCTACCTCCTCTCCTCCTCTCTACCTCCTCTCTACCTCCTCTCCTCCTCTCATCGTCCTCTCTTCCTCCTCTCTACCTCCTCTCATCGCCCTCTCTTCCTCCTCCTCTCTACCTCCTCTCATCGCCCTCTCTTCCTCCTCTCTACCTGCTCTCCTCTTTCCTCCTCTCCTCTCCTCTTCTCATCCTCGTCCTCCTCCTCCTCTCATCCTCCTCTCATCGTCCTCTCTTCCTCCTCTCTACCTCCTCTCCTCCTCTCATCCTCCTCTCTACCTCCTCTCCTCCTCTCATCGTCCTCTCTTCCTCCTCTCTACCTCCTCTCATCGTCCTCTCTTCCTCCTCTCTACCTCCTCTCCTCCTCCTCCTCTCATCGTCCTCTCTTTCTCCCCTTTTCCTCCTCCTTCATCTCCTCTTTCTGGTGCTTCACAACACCCCTCCTCCTCTCCTCCTCTTCTCTTCCTCATCCTTCTCCTCTCCTCCTCTCATCCGCCCCCTCTTCCTCGTTCTCGCGTGTTAATTAAATGTTGTTGTGGCAGAGAGGTCGTTTGCGTCCCAAAAGGCATCCTATGGGCCGTGGTAATAAGAAGTGCAGTATAGGGAATAGAGCACCATTTGGGAAGCGGCCCATCCAGACTTGAATCCTGCTGAATGAGCCAGACAGTAGATGAGCCTCCAGCTGGATGGACTCTACATGCAATAATCAGGTATCACAGCAACGACCCTCAGCTCCACGGTTAGCTTCACAAACTCATTTCATGGCGCATTCTCCTCCCGTCTGACTGTAGATCCCAAATGGCACCCTATTCCCTACATAGTGCACTACATTTGACCAGGCCCCAATGCACTATATAGGGAATAGGGTGCCATTTGGGATGCAGACCTGGTTTGTGAGACACTGCAACTAGTCAGAATTATAACGTTATACTACCACCCTGGTCTGGTCTGTCAGAATCATAATGTTATACTACCACCCTGGTCTGGTCTGTCAGAATCATAACGTTATACTACCACCCTGGTCTGGTCTGTCAGAATCATAATGTTATACTACCACCCTGGTCTGGTCTGTCAGAATCATAACGTTATACTACCACCCTGGTCTGGTCTGTCAGAATCATAATGTTATACTACCACCCTGGTCTGGTCTGTCAGAATCATAACGTTATACTACCACCCTGGTCTGTCAGA